>NC_057810.1:184064088-184076403 GCF_018294505.1 Triticum aestivum | reverse complement strand
CATGCGGAATTTATCATCGCATCACAGTGAAGCAAATAAGTAGCAGACGACCATCAAGTTTAGGTGTTACAACTCAGAGAACCAAATGTTTCAAAAGGCAAGAGTTGTAAGCACGCAGCAAAATATAATGCAACCGCCCATATGAACCCGCTTGAAGACTATCAACTCATACGCTTCTCCCCCTTTTGTCAGTAAGGACCAAAAAGGTTTGAAGACATAGAGCATCTACTCGTCAACATGAGTAGGTGAAGCAGCAGGGTTGTCGTCGTTGGGTGGCGGTGCAGATGAACTTGGTGCAGTGTCGATGCGCGCAGTAGTAGGAGGTGGTGAAGTAGCATCATCTTCTTCATCGATCACTCTGGTATTTACCGTTGCCGCGGAGGAAGAATATTCAGAGTCTTCAAGAGATGGAGTACGACGTAAGACAGCTGTCTGTGGAGGAGTGGAGTCAAACTGGAATCTTTCAGTGAAGCCATCGTCTTGAAGATCAGCTTCAGCACTGAGCAGGGTCAAACTCTTCCATGATCGCCGGCAAGTTTCATGAGCAACAAAGGCATTCTTGGTGGCAAGTTTGCGAATGCGATTGACATCCACCAAGAGGCTTTGCATCTGTCTCTTGAGCCAGAAATGATGCTTATCCTGTTTCTGATGAAGGGCCACAAGAAGTTCTCGGTCATTGAGAACGCGAGAACGCTTCTGGGGCCTTTGTGCAATGGTGCTTTCAGTGGCTTCAGTGGGTGCTCGATGAGGCAGACGAGTGTTTCCAGCCAATGGATAGATTCGTGTCGCTGCTTGAACACCTTCAATAGGCTGAGTGAAGCTTTGGTGCTCAGCATTCTGAAGACAAAGAGGCCTCTTGGCAGGGTCAGAGTATATAGCTTCAACTGACATATCAACCTCTGGCAGAAAGATCATATGATTGCGAGTAGAGGGCTGATAGTTCACAGATGAGTGTCTCTTGATGAGGCGCATGACCCACAGAGCATAAAACTTCAGACCAAATAGGTCAGAGCCGGAAGCAGCAAGTTGCCTGATGAAGAACTCTTGAGTGTTGAAGTTGATGCCATTGAGAATATAGAAGACCAAAGTCTTCATAGCTCCTTCAAGCTTGGCCGCTGATGAATGTCCTTTGACAGGCCATAGAGTTCGCCTAATGATATGATATATGGTGCGAGGCAGATACTCAAGGTCTTCAACAAAGAAATCTGTTGGATATTCAGCGTCAGATGGCAAGGGCTTCATCATGCTCAACATCTGGCTCATATTGGGTTCTGGCTTATGGAAGATACTCTCTACTGCATTGCGGTGTAGCTGACAGTCAGGTTCATATAGTTCTCCAGGAGTGGCTAGCACTATAAGCTCGATGATATCCATAGCTTTGGCTTCATGATGAACATTTCCAGTCATCCACTCGAGAACCCATCTCTTGATGTCTCTGTAGTAGCCGCAAATGTGTAGAGTAGCATAGAATTGAAGCAATAGCTCTTCATTCCAATGTTCTTTGTCTGTCACAAAGTGGAGCAGACCAGCATCACGAAAGCAATCAAGTGCTTCTTCTAAGCACGGCAGTCCAGCAATGGCTTCTGTATCAAGGCGCATATGAGGGAAAATGCGCCCTTGATCATATAGTATGCATGAGTAATAGCTTCTCTGCTGATAGCTCCAGAACCGATCTGATGATATCCTTGGCTTGAAGTAGGGGTTCTTGGCGCTGTCAAAGAAGGTATTGTGGCTTTTGAAGCCATTGGCATTGAAGGACCCTGGTGAGTTTGCAGTACCTAGAAACCTTGGCAACCTAGGCTTTGTCTTCTGGACCTGAGGCCTATGCTCAATATAATAGTCAAATTGAGGTCCTGAGGCAGTAGGCGGAGGCTCCAAAATGGGCCATCGGACAGTGGTAAGCTGACCATGATTGTATGCTTGCTCAATTGTGTGAGGCCTTGGTGGCGGAACAGGAGCAGGGGCAACAGTTGAGGCATCAGGCTGCACAACAGGTGCTTCGGGAGCAATTGTCTCATTGGCTTCAGGTGCAGCAGCCTCAGTTGTTTCAGGTTCAGTGGCCACACTTGCTTCAGGCACACTAGTTGGTGCAGGCTCCACATTAGCGTCAGCCATGACTACGTCATTGGCTTCATTGGCGTTGGCGGTGGCAGCCTCAACATTGTCAACCTCCTCTTGACGAACAGGAGGGTCGGGCACAGGCACGTTCACATCAGGAACTGCTTCTTCTTCAATTGCTGGGGGAGTAGGTACACGTACTTCTTCTTGATTTTCTTCGGCTGATGCAGCCGGAATGTCTTCAGCAGTATGTGCTTCAGACTTGGAGACATTCACAGTTGGAGCAAGTTCAGAAAATACTTGACGTGTGACAGGTGAACGTTGCACTTCTCCTTATGGAACGCTCGACAGAGGGACTTGAGGCCTTTGTCCTTTGTGAAGCCTGCGAAATGCTGGCAACGCCTTGGGAGATGGAGTTGGCTGGGCCTGAAAGTCTTCATCCTCTTCTTGCACGAGGGGTGTAGCTTGTTGTTGTTGTTGGGGAGTACTGGGGGAGTCTTGTAGTTGTGGGTGATCAGCCCACGATGCATCCTGAGCAATTGGCGTCAGTGGACGACCAATGTTGATGAGTTCGTTGTTCGTATGAACAGGCGATGATACCACGTCATGTTCGATCTGAGAAAGAACTTCATCATCAGCTACATTGTCATCATGACCAATGTCTTCAGCAGCGGTGGGTTCAGCTGCTGGAATATCTTCAGCTTCATGAGCCTCTGTGGAAGCAGGCTCATGGACTATCATTCTTCGTTCTTGATGTTCTGACACTGGGCGAACCACTGAAATGGGTTCAACAACTAAGGGCTCTGTGGAAGCAGCCCTAGTCTTCTTCGTCTTGCGCTTCTTCTTGGAGGGAGCGGCATCAGAGGCTTCAGTGTTCTTTCTCTTTCTGGCTTCAGCCTCGGCAGCCCTCGTCTTCTTCTGTTCTGAAGCGATTGTGGTGACCTTTGGCTTCGAGCCAGTCATGCTGCTTGGGAAGATAATGCGAGGGGCTTCTTGGCTTGAAGGTGCAGGCTGGTCAGCAGGAAGCTTCTTATTTTTCTTTGCAGCCATCCTGGGGTCAATGCCAGGACGGCCAAGTGACTTGCACTTCTCAGCCTCATTGTAGGCAAGCACACATTTATCAGCCAAACTCTTCATGCGCTCACGAGAGCCTTGAGCTTCTTGGAGCTTCTTCAGAAAAGCTTCTTTAAGCTCATGCAGCATGACCTTGAAGTTTCTGACGTCTTGAACACTGAGCTTGGCCACATGCTTCTTGAATTGAGCCTTCTCATAATCAATTTTGTTCTTCAGCTCAACGATGCGCTGAGCAAGAGCTAGCTCAGAAGCAATGGCGCCACTGAAAGAGACGCTGAGGCCAATGGGAAGCTGTAAATCTTCAAAGCTGACATTGGGGGTGTCGAGCCACTCATCAATGAAATTGTGGATGATGGTCACATCAAAGAGAGGTAAGTTGTTGAAGATTTCTGCTTCTTCCTTGCTCTTTATCAGCTGCTCAAGGGCATCATCAGCAAGATCTTCATCACTGGACAGATCAATGGGCTCTTCATGCAGAATGGCGGCAGGAGTCAAGGCTTGATCAGTATGCCTGAAAAGTTGCTTTTTCTTCTCCGTCTTCTTGGAGATGCGGGATTGATCTTCAGACTGCACACTGGCTTCAGGAGGTGCAGTGGCCAGTGGCTTCACACGAGAAGCTTTTGGAGGTGCAGCTGATGATGAAGCCTTAATTTTCTTTGGCTTCTGCGGCCTTGGAGGAGGAGCTGGGGCTTCATCAGAATCAGCCTCATTGTCAGAATGATCCACTTTGGCACCTTGTACCTTGATGTAGGAGATGAGACCATCAAGGTTTGCAAAGGGGCCAATTTTGTTTTCTTCAGCTTCACGTGTGCCATCCTCACGGGGAGCAGAGGGGCCAGGATTGAAGTCTAATCCCCATGACTTCTTGTTTTCCTTTGCCGAAGCCTTAGCAAACTGGAGGTTGCGCTTGAAGAGATTGTCGTCACGACACCAGAGCAATGATGTTGGGTCGGCTTCTTCAGGCTGTGGTCCATGGACCATGCAAGGATAAAATTCTTGCGCAATGGCTTCAGCTTTGTTCTTGGGGGGAAGGCCTCGATAAAGAATATCACTCCAAGGGCTCTTGATAGCATTTTTCTCTGCGTACTCCTAGGTGACGAACTTGTACTTGTACCACTGTTCAGCCCAATAGTGTCGAATCCATTGGATTCGAGTCTTGCGCTGATTGTAATCTTCTTCAGGATCTGTTTTATACATTGTTGCCAGATCATCAGGCAGATCCTTTGAAGTTCCCCCACGACACTGTCTGCCACCCTTCCTGACAGATTTCTCCATAGCCATGAACTTCAAACTGAACGGTTTCAATATGTTCAAAGGCTTCAAAGGCTTTCGCTTGCTGGTCAGACAGGAACTGGCTTCAGGAGAATTGATATGATGCTGTAAGTATTCTGCAAACGAATGCAGACTATGAGAACCAAGGGATTCTCCCATGGACATGTACCTTTTGATCGAACTCTTTACCATTGTCATCGGGACCAAGATGGTGTTTGGCTGGCATTGGAATCGTGTAGCCTTTGCAGTCTTCCATTCCAAACTTCTTCAGACAATCTTTGAGGTATTTTTCTTGAGATATGAAGATGCCATTTCGTTGCTGACGAATTTGAAGACCAAGGAAGAACTTCAGCTCACCCATCATGGACATTTGATATTGCTCTTGCATCATGTACCCAAACTCATCACTGTACTTCTGGTTGGTGCAGCCGAAGATTATGTCATCCACATATATTTGGCACACAAACAGTTCACCATCATATGTCTTCGTGAAGAGTGTGGGATCGAGGCATCCAGGTTTGAAGCCTTTGCTCTTCAGGAAGTCTTTGATTGTATCATACCAGGCACGAGGAGCTTGTTTGAGGCCATACAGTGCTTTGTTTAGCTTGTACACCATATCAGGATGTTTTGGATCTTCAAAGCCAGGTGGTTGTGCGACATATACTTCTTCTTCAATCTTGCCATTGAGAAATGTACTCTTTACATCAATTTGATATAGCAAGATGTTGTGATGATTAGCGTAGGCTAGCAGTATGCGAATAGCTTCAAGTCTAGCAACAGGAGCAAATGTTTCATCGAAGTCAATTCCTTCAACTTGAGTATATCCTTGAGCCACAAGACGTGCTTTGTTTCTGACGACTTGACCATGCTCATCTTGTTTGTTACGATATATCCATTTTGTGCCAATTATGTTATGCTTGCGAGGGTCAGGGTGCTTGACCAGTTCCCAAACATTATTCAACTTGAACTGTTGAAGTTCTTCTTGCATGGCTTGAATCCATTCAGGTTCCATAAAGGCTTCAGCAACTTTCTTGGGTTCAGATATTGATACAAATGAAAAATGCCCACAGAAATTTGCTAACTGGGTTGCTCTTGATCGAGTAAGAGGACCAGGTGCGTTGATGCTATCAATTATCTTCTCAATTTGTACTTCATTTGCAACACGAGGATGAACTGGACGAAGACCTTGCTCATGCTGATCATTGTCATCATTGGAAGTATTGTCTTCGGTCTGAGCATTGTCTTCAGGTTGATTTGGTGCAGAAATGATAAGTTCCTCTTCAGGATGTGCTTCAGAGGGCATGATCTCACCAGTTTCCATCAGCTTGATAGATTCACTGGAAGGAGCTTCATCAAGTGTGTTTGGCAGGAGCTCTCATTGTGAACCATTGGTTTCATCAAATCGCACATCCATTGTTTCAACGATTTTGTAGTGGAAGAGGTTGAAAACTCTATAAGAGTGCGAATCCTTTCCATAGCCAAGCATGAAGCCTTCGTGAGCTTTGGGTTCAAATTTTGACTTGTGATGGGGATCCTTGATCCAGCACCTAACACCAAAGACTCTGAAGTAGCTGACATTTGGCTTCTTGCCAGTAAGGAGCTCATAGGATGTTTTGCCCAGAAGCTTGTGGATGTAAACACGGTTGATGATGTGACATGTAGTATCAATTGCTTCAGGCCAGAATTTTCTTGGTGTCTTGTACTCGTCAAGCATTGTTCGAGCCATCTCAATGAGGGTTCTGTTCTTGCGCTCAACAATGCCATTTTGCTGAGGTGTGTAAGGAGCAGAAAATTCATGAGTGATTCCCATTGTATCCAGATAAAGATCAAGGCCGGTGTTCTTGAATTCAGTGCCGTTATCACTTCTGATATGCTTGATCTTGACGTCATAATTGTTCATTGCTCGATTGGCGAATCGTCTGAAGACATCTTGTACTTCAGTCTTGTAGAGAATTATGTGCACCCATGTATATCTTGAGTAGTCATCAACAATGACGAAGCCATAGAGACACGCCGTTGTTGTGAGGGTGGAGTAGTGAGTAGGTCCAAATAAGTCCATGTGTAGCAGCTCGAAGGGTTGACATGTTGTCATGATTGTCTTCGAGGGATGCTTGGCCCTTGTCATCTTCCCAGCTTCGCAAGCACCACACAAATGATCTTTCTTGAACTTGACACCTTCGATGCCTATGACATGCTTCTTCTTGACGAGAGTGTGAAAGTTCCTCATGCCAGCGTGCCCTAGCCTTCGATGCCAAAGCCAGCATTCTGAAGCTTTTGCAAGAAGACATACGGCAAGCTGTGGACCTGCTGAGAAATCTACCATGTATAGATCACCTTTCCTATACCCTTCAAAGACTAGAGACTTGTCAGATTCCATTAGTACAAGGCAACGATTCCAAATATCACAATCATGTTTAAGTCACAAAGCATTGAGACAGACATTAAGTTGAATCCAAGGGATTCAACAAGCATCACTTTATCCATGTGTTGATCCTTTGAGATTGCAACTCTACCTAGACCCAATACCTTGCCTTTACCAGTGTCAGCAAATGTGATTTGACTCTTGTCGGATGGACGTAAGGTTGAGTCCATGAGAAGGCTTCGATCACCAGTCATATGATTAGTGCATCCGCTGTCAATAATCCATTCTGAAGCTTTTGGTGACATGCCCTACAGTGCAGTTAGGAGGATAGGCTTCACAAGGTATGTTGTGAAGCATAAGCATTTGATGCACATGTGGATTATCACAGCATAGATGAAAGTTAGCACACAGTATGACAGGTAAGCGATTCATATGTGGAATACATAGTAAGTCATTTTATCATGCGTCCCTTTGTGTTTTAGGTCCCCAGCAATACTATCGGACGCCTTTGATTGCTGGCTGGAGACCATGTTCTGCAAAAGAGAGTTAATTCTTCTTCACCACCCACATCTTTAGGGGTGGCTTAGAAGCAATGAGTCTAAGTGCAGCATCTGAGAATTTCGGCTTTGGAGCCCTAGCAAATAGCCTTGCAGGAGATGAATGATAC
Source organism: Triticum aestivum (assembly GCF_018294505.1). Taxonomy (NCBI): domain Eukaryota; kingdom Viridiplantae; phylum Streptophyta; class Magnoliopsida; order Poales; family Poaceae; genus Triticum; species Triticum aestivum. The sequence goes on along the minus strand of NC_057810.1, from coordinate 184,068,970 downwards.
TCATATGAATAAGCAGAAAAGTTCTTAGTATTGTGAACATAGCGGTTTGAAGACACACGCTCATATTCATAAGTTTGAGTGTGATTTCCCTGCAAAACATTGGCGATAGGGTGACTCAGGTGAGTCATGTTTCCGTATGAAGCCGTTGGACCATGTGACACCTTTGATCTGGGGTTTGTCTTCTTCCCTGGTGGTGTCATGACAACATTCACAGGAAGATTCTCAAGACAGCTTTTGGGAACCCAGATCTTCTTCATTGGTGGTCCATTCCTGCAGTTAGTACCAATATACCTGGCAAACACTTCACCATTCTGATTTTTGAACAGTTTATAGTTTGCATCAAAGGATTCATCAATGATAATAGGATTAGCACAGGTAAAGCCAGATAAAGTGGATGGATCCACTAAAGGTTCCTTTGCAGCAACCCATGTGGTTTTGGGATACTGCTCAGGCTTCCAGTAGGAACCATCGGCATTCATTTTCCTCTCGAACCCAACACCCTCTTTCCTAGGGTTTCGGTTCAGAATCTGTTTTTTGAGGACATCACAAAGTGTCTGATGCCCTTTCAGACTTTTATACATCCCTGTTTCAAGCAATGTCTTCAACCTAGCATTTTCATCAGTAATAGTAGTGGTATCCTCAGATGAGGGGTTAGTTTCCACATCAGAAGTTGAAGACAGAGCAACAGTAGCAGCAGTGGAACATTTAGCAACAAAAGTAGCGTTATCACGCTTAATACATTTTAGACATGGTGGTTCAAATTCATCCTGAGCGGGATTGATCTGTTGAGCGCGAAATGACTCATTCTCTTCTTAAAGATCTTCATGGGTCGCTTTCAATTTCTCAAGCTCTTGCTTCCTTTGAAGATAATCATAGGAGAGCTTTTCATAAGTGGTTGAGAGCGTCTCATGAAGACTTTCAAGTTCTTGATACTTAGCATGAAGATTTTTTATGTCTTCAACTAAGGACTGTGAACGTGTCATTTCCACGTCCAACAGGTCATCGCTTTTGTCTAACAGTTTTTGAGTATGTTCCATAGCTCTTTGTTGTTCAGTAGCAATCTTAGCAAGTGTTTTGTAGTTGGGTTTAGATTCACAATCAGAGTCATCTTCACTTGATGTTTGAAAGTAAGCATCGCGTGATTTTACCTTGGCACCGCGTGCCATGAAGCAGTAGGTGTGAGCAGGATTGTCCTTGTCATCATCAGCGTTGGTGTGGGAGTCATTGTCTTCAGTGTTGAAGATGGACTTTGCAACATAGGCTATGGCCAGAGCCAGACTTGCAACACCAGAGTCGGACTCAGCTTCAGATTCCACCTCTGCCTCCTCAGAAGCAGACTCCTCCTCTGAATCCATTTCCTTGCCAACAAAAGCACGAGCCTTGCCAGATGAGCTCTTCTTGTGAGATGAAGACCTTGATGAGGACTTGGAATAAGACTTCGAAGATTTCTTCTTCTTCTTGTCATCGGAGTCATATTCCTTGCTCTTCTTCGTCTTCTTCTCGTTGTCCCACTAAGGACACTCAGAGATGTAGTGCCCAGGCTTCTTACACTTGTGACATGTTCTCTTCTTGTTGTCTTGAGCGGAAGCCTCATCATTTCTTGAACTGGATCGTGAAGACTTTCTGAAGCCCTTCTTCTTGGTGAATTTCTGGAACTTCTTCACAAGCATAGCAAGCTCCCTTCCAATGTCTTCAGGATCGTCAGAACCGCAGTCAGATTCTTCTTCTTCAGATGAGGAAATAACTTTTGCCTTCAAAGCACGAGTTCGGACATAGTTGGGGCCATAGATATCTCTTTTCTCAAAAAGCTGGAACTCATGTGTGTTGAGCCTTTCAAGTATATCAGACGGATCGAGTGTCTTGAAGTCAGGACGTTCTTGTATCATGAGGGCAAGGGTGTCAAAGGAGGTGTCAAGTGATCTCAGCAGTGTCTTGACAATTTCATGCTTGGTGATCTCAGTGGCACCGAGAGCCTGAAGCTCATTTGTGATGTCGGTGAGGCGATCAAACGTGAGCTGGACATTTTCATTGTCGTTTCTCTTGAAGCGATTGAAGAGATTGCGAAGAACACTGATCCTCTGGTATCTCTGTGTAGAGACGCCTTAATTGACCTTGGACAGCCAGTCCCAGACTAGCTTTAACGTTTCCAGAGCACTCACACGACCATACTGTCCTTTGGTCAGATGACCACAGATGATGTTCTTTGCAGTCGAGTCCAGTTGAATGAACTTCTTGACATCAGTAGGGGTGACACCTTCACCAGTTTTGGGAACGCCATTCTTGACGACATACCAGAGGTCGACATCAATGGCCTCAATATGCATGCGCATCTTATTCTTCCAGTAGGGATATTCTGTTCCATCGAACACGGGGCAAGCAGCGGAGACTTTGATTATCCCTGCAGTCGACATAGCTAAACTCCAGATGGTTAAACTGAATCACACAGAACAAGGGAGTACCTTGCTCTGATACCAATTGAAAGTGCTACTATCGACTAGAGGGGGGGTGAATAGGCGATTTTTATGAAAGTCTTCAAAACTTGGAATTTTCAAAGACAAACAACAGAAATGACCTAATTGTAATGCAGCGGAAGATAAACTACCCAACGCAAGCCATAGTCAAGTATACAAAGATATGAAAGTACGGGACTAATAGCAGCTAGGTAAGTAAGGATCAGAATGGAAGATAGTGTGAAGCCAATCAACAGTAGTAGTCAAGCAATGAAGTCAAACAGATACACAGATAGGCAATGACTTCACGAAGACAAACTAAAGTAAGGTTGGGAAGGGATAGAACCAGTTGCTTGTTGAAGACACAGGATTTGTTGGACCAGTTCCAGTTGCTGTGACAATTGTACGTCTGGTTAGGGAGGCTGAGATTTAACTCAGAAGACCGTGTCTTCACCTTATTCCCCTTGAGCTAAGGACACCCAGTCCTCTCCCAATCACTCTGGTAAGTCTTCAAGGGAGACTTCCAAACCTTCACAAACTTCGTTCACCGGCAATCCACAATGACTCTTGGATGCTCAGAACGCGACGCCTAACCGGCTGGAGGATTCACAGTCCTCAAGTGTAATAAGTCTTCAGGTCACACAGACAGAAAGACTTTAGTGATGCCTAACACTCTTTGGCTCTGGGGTGTTTGGGCTTTGTCCTCGCAAGGATTTTTCTCTCCCTCAAATGCTTCGAGGTGGGTTGCTCTCAAACGACAAAAGCCGTGTACAAACTCTGAGCAGCCACCAATTTATGGTGTAGGGGGTGGGCTATTTATAGCCACTAGGCAACCCAACCTGATTTGTCCAAAATGACCCTGGGTCACTAAGGAACTGACACGTGTTCCAACGGTCAGATTTCAAACACACGCGGCAACTTTACTTGGGCTACAAGCAAAGCTGACTCATCCAGCTCTGGATAAGGTTTGCTCTCATTGTCTTTGCTCGAAGACATAGGATTTGAGTTGAGCATCACTTCAGTCACTCTGACTTAGTTCACTTGGACCCCACTTAACAGTACGGTGGTTCCTATGACTCAACAAAGAAGAAAAGGAAGCAACGAATCCACACAGTCTTCGCACTCCATAGTTTCACGCAATGTCTTCTCATGTCATAGTCTTCAATATGAATATCTTCTCATACCACCATTGTCTTCAATGTCTTCATACATTTTTAGGGGTCATCTCCGGTAGGTAAACCGAATCAATGAGGGACACTACCTGCGTTATCCTGCAATTCTCACAAACGCATTAGTCCCTCAACCAACTTTGTCGTCAATACCCCAAAACCAACTAGGGGTGGCACTAGATGCACTTACACCTGGCGGTAAGGTACTTATCCACGTCAGCGCAGGCAAACGGCCGCCTTCCCCCTCCGTCACACCCTACCGCTAGGGCACCTGGCGGTAGGCTGTCTAACCCTACCGCTAGAGGCCCTGGCGGTAGCAAAAGGGTCAAATCCCGGAAATATTTCAAACGGGGGTCAGATCCTGAATTTCTATCGGAAAAGGGTCAAAACACGAAATTTAGCCCCTCTCACTTAGCAATCCCAGCCATACCATGTCTTTGAGTCACTGACAGGTGGGCCCCATGCTCTATGGGACCCATGTGTCAGTGACTCAAAGGTAGTCTAGGCCACGGCGGGGGATCCTTGTCTAGGGACGCGACATTGTTCAACACTTGTGACTTCTTCGGAGAAGGTGCCGTAATCTAAAGCCAATCCCTAAAAGGGTTGAACCCGTATAATTTCAATGAGTATACAGGTTTAGAATAAACTCCGTATCCGTGGTCCGGTCCATAAAAAATTTACCGCGGCCTGTAAAAATTCTCTTCCCACCGCTCGAACAAGGGTCAAACCTTATCTGCCTCCACCGCCGCTCCGCGCGATTCCCCTCCTCCTATGCTTAATTTCTCGTCGTCGTCGAGCCTGAAAAAGCCATGGATGGCTATGGGAGCTCTGGTGGTGACGCGGAGCGCCGCCGTCGCGCTAGATCCGACGTCGCACGCAAGCGGGGCGTGTGAAGGTGGCTCAACCACGGTAGCCAGCCATCGCCGGCGTTCGAACGCTGCGAGCTGGTCGAGTTCGACGGTGAGCTTGCCCGCCGCCGCCACGCCTCCTCTGCCGCAGGGAGCTCGTCCGCGGGCGTCCCGAGCTCACGGCTCACTCCGGCGAAGAGAGAGTCGGAGGAACTCGGGCCGTTCGCCGTCAAGCTCGAGGCCGATGCGTCGCCGCGTTGAGGAGTGATCGGCCCCGAAGACTACCCCCCCCCAGGGGTAGGAGGAGCACCTAGAGCGTGTCGTCATGGAGCGATCGGCGAGGGAGCAGGAGGAGGCCGAAGCCGCCACCGCGCCAGATCCGACGTCGCACGCAAGCGGGGTGCGCGGAGGTGGC
>NC_057810.1:183984241-184063328 GCF_018294505.1 Triticum aestivum | reverse complement strand
AGGAGGCCGAAGCGCTCCGCCGCCGCGAGCTCGAGTACGAGCAGATGTTCCTCCAGGTGGGCGTCACGGCGTTGCACGCGCACGTGTCCAAGAAGGCGGACATGCGCTTCATGAAGGCGGACCAGGTCAAATTCTTCATCGACCTCGACTCCGCCGACGAGGACTGAGCTCCTCCGGCTCCTCCGCCGTGTCGCCGCCGCCGCGAGCTCGTCGATTTTTGGTAGCTAGGCTCGGGCCCGCAGATTCCCCCAGTAGTATGATCAATGTAAATGAACTATGTATGATCAATGTATTATGTAGATGAACTAATGCATGATCAATGTTGTTGCAAGTTTCTCCCGCGAATGCCTTCTTAAAATTTTATAGTTTCATATATGGGGTCTGATATGCAGCGCACGAATTCGACCCGCAAATCTTATCTACAGCGAACTGTAAACACATTTTGTGGGTCGGCATTATACGGGGTCTGCTAGAGATGCTCTAAGTCCGCGAGAGCACAAAGACACCAAACGTAAAATCGATCCATGATTTTAGACCATGTTTGGTTTAGAAGCCATATTTTTGCCAAATGTCCAAGTGTTCAGTTGTGACGGAGGGGAGTGCCTTAGATTCGGCTAGTGGTTTATGTTGGGATTTTTAGACTTATATACATCATATGGGTGCCTCAACTTTTGTCCGATGTGGTCATTTTAGTGCCTAAATTTGTAAAATACACGAAACTAATGTCGTAACTTGTCCGAGCATTCAAATACGGTGCCTTCGTCCGCATCCGGACATATGCACTATCCACATGGCATCCGCCCACATGTCAATGGATGCGAGAGAAGTGTGCAATTTGTTTTACAGAAAACTCCTACTTCAAATAATTTCTGCAAAAGATCTTGACATTGTGTTTAGATATGCCAAATGGCATTGATCCCACCTGTCAGATCTAGGCCCCGCATGTTAGCACGTGGGATAAAATAGTACTCCCTCTGTTCTTTAATATATGTATACGAATGTATGTAGACGTATTTTAAAGTATAATTTCACTCATTTTGTTCTGTATGTAGTTTATATTAAAATCTCTAAAAAAAACTTATATTTAGGAACAAAGAGAACAATAGTAACAAATAAAGAGCGTGCCGGCAATATTCGAACTCGGTTCCTACGCACACAGCCTGCACAAATGTGCTAATTAACCACTAGGCCATGAAAAGTTGTCTGTGCAATAACCAGATACACTTCTATTCCCTCTGTTCCTAAATATAAGTCTTTGAAGAGATTTCATTATAGACTACATACGAAGCAAAATGAATGAACATATACTCTAAAAAGCGTCTATATACATCCGAATGTAGTCTCTATAATGAAATCTCTACAAAGACTTATATTTAGGAACGGAGGAAGTATTTATCATAGTGGGTGAAATAACAAAGAGAAATAAGAAGGAAAAGGTTAACTCGCGAGAAATTGAAAAAAAAAATTAAGAAATTTGCATGTTTGAAAAAGAGAACTATTCAACATATTATCTGTCATTAACTTACAAAAGTGTTAGTGCATTTTTTTAAGCCAACATGTTTTTGAAAAATGTCCGCCATGCATTCAAAATATTTACAACATCTATTTCATAAAATGTTCAATATGTATTAAAAAATTATTGTGTAAAATTATTCTTACATTTCTACAAACATGTTTTAACACATATATAGAATTTATTTTTTTACACAATGATTGTTAATACATGTTGAAGATACAAAATAATTATGCGTGATTGTGGTCATAAATGAAGATACAACAAATTTATGCAATATTTTATAATATACGTTGTACTGTCTAAATCAATAATTTTTTTAGAAAAAGTTCATATTTACCTGTTCAAACTACAAATAATAAAAATAGAATAAAGAATTAAAATAGACAACAATCGCATATTGATAATTATTGTATTTTATATTGAATTTTTTACATATATCATAAAAACCAAACAATAACTTGAAAGAAAAAATAGAATGGAAATTGCAGAGCGATAGATAGACTATATAAGTTTCCAGCTAACTATTGTACACAAAGTACTATTAGTCTAGGTGGCTAGTGTGGGTGCTATTTAACCTGGAGGTCCCATGGTTGAAACCAATTCAAATACATTATTATTTTTCTCTGTTATTAGCATAAATAGCAAGGGCTTACTTGTGACTTTGATTAAATTGCAGGGGGTTTATGCAAACAAAGCTCGTACGCATTCCACCCAGCGCAGGCAACACTCACACCCACTGACATGTGGGCCAGCTGTCGTGCCACGCGGACAACACGGGCGGAGGCACCGTGTATGCACCGCACGGCAAGTTAGAGCACCAATAATGCATTTAACTCGATATTTTAGACCTCGCAAGTGCGGTACTCAGGCGGATAGCGACGTTTCTTCTTTGGGTTTGTCTTTTAGGCTTCAATCGTCCTCGATTCCGTACATGTCGATGGAGCTTCTACTAGATCCATGTCCTCTCCTTGGGATGGCGAGGTTAGGAATTCTCATCGGGCGTGTGCAATGGAAAGATTCGGTGTGAAGTGCTTCGGATATTCAAGAGTTTAACGCCGATGACTGTGGTTTCAGGGCGCTGGTCCTTAGGAGGTATGCAGGAAGACTTTTCAACAGTTATCGACGAGGTCAAACAGGCTTCGATAGGGAGCAACAACGACGGTGCATTGACGACTCATTCTGACAGTGATAGTGATCGTTCGATGTGCAGGGACTTCGATGTACTTTTGTATTTATGTTTGAGATACTTTCTAATTTTGATGAACTTTTCTATTTTTGAAAAAAGTACACCATTGGCTAAAATTTACCACAAATAAGACGTCCAATTTATCCGCCAGGAAATCTATCATGCGACACAAAAGGCTCACAAGGTATGGAGAAAAACCAAACGTGATCTTAGGGCACTGTAGCAGAATAAAAAAGGCAGCGTTTCAAACTGTTTTGTAGCGCTCTCTATAAATTTTTACAGATTGTAGGGCTTGTGTACAAAGTTAGATTCCCTGAAACTAGAGCCTTAATTATTTTCTCACTCCTTTTTCTTATATGTGTGCATATACACTCTAATGGATCATTAATTTCGTATGGATATAGATCAAACTTTTTACAGTCTGTATCACACACTTAAACAACATTATAAACCATATTTTGAATTTTGAAATTAACATAGCATAGGCTCCAAATGCATGAACAAAACATGAACCATCATCCAAGAACAAAGTCAACTAAAATCAAAATTCGACCAAAAGCAGATTATTATGCACATATTCAGCAGATATCAATGTCGTTGGCATCACTTGGTACTCCCAAGTTTGCGTCGCTCCCTCCTCCCAAGTCCCAAGTATGCTCCTCTCCATGTCATTCTAAATGCCAAGATCTTTTATCACATCGTCTCCTCAAACATTCTTACCCTTTCATCCATTCCATTTGGATCCATCATTATGAGACGGTTATCCTCGACCACCATGTCTTGCAGCAATTGTGCCTCCACGAGTTAAAGCCTACACTCTACACCGGCCTTGCGCCTCTTACCGTAGTTCATCTCTCTCCACCTTGCCAACTTGTCATGTTGTTCACGAGGGTTTATTGGCCAATGGACAATGAGGCGTAGGCTACGTTTCTTTAGGTACTCATGGACATTCGTGATTTGCATGCTGGCCTTTGGGTCGTGGCTAGGGATTTCAACCTCTTGGTTAATCTTGAGGACAAGAATAATGTGGTTGTCAACATGTACATGATTGCTCGTAGCCGAGGAAATTTGAATAGGCTTGAACTCAAGGAAATTTGTCTCAATGGTCGGAGCTATACATGGTCCAATGAGAGGTAACAACCCACGTTGGAGAACATCGACCATGTTTTCACGGTTATTACGTGGGAAGAGCTCTACCCCTTATGTCTTTGCTCGGTACTGGGGGCGGCCTTATTTGATCATTGTCCATTGTTGTTGGACTTGGACATGGAGGTAAAGATCGGGCGGAGATTGTTCGAATGCTTTTCACACAAGGTTGGTGGTTTTTTGGATGTGGTTTCCAGGGCTTAGAACTCAATCCATGGTTTAGGGAATCCCTTAAGGGTTTTAGTTGACAAGCTCAAGGCTGCCGCGAGGGCGCTAAAACACTGGGACGATCGTTGATTGGGAATACAAGTTGCAGCTCACCATCACGATAGAAATCACCATCTCCCCATGGAAGTGGGGCCGCATAGAATTCTTAAGCGTATGCTCCTAGGGTTATTTTCTTAAAGGATGATTGCGAGACAAAAATCGCTGCGGAAAGGGGATGCTAACACTAGGTTCTTCCATCAACATGCGAGTCACCGCCACCGAAGGGATGCCATGTTTGTCCTTCATGATAATGGTGAAATTGTCACAGGGAAAGATGGCCTCTCGGTGGTCGGATGGGTTTTCCTAGGGTATATTATGCTCTTATCAGCTGAGGAGTTGTTCCATTGAGTCTAGAATGCTTTGAGTGGTCCCTATGGGTCACTCTCACCTAGATGGCCCTTTCTCCGCTGATGAGATCGAGGTGGTGGTTAAGTTCATGCCCTTGACAAGACGCCAAGGCTGGATGGGTTCACGGGGCGCTTCTGTTGCTCGTGTTGGCATATCACCAGAGAAGACATCATACACTCGTTTGAGCAATTACATTAATTCATTCTTTCCTAGAAAATTTTATTTTTTTATCGTGTGTTATTAGATTTCAAACCAAGTCCAAGTAGCTGGTGGGCTTATCTATGTGGTTGCAAAGGGCCCAATGCTCTTGCAAAAATAATTGACTTATCCAAATTAATTCAAGTCGTTTCTGATTCTGCTGCACTGAAAAAAGTCGACTTACTCTTTTTATAGGGGTAAAAACTGACTTACTCAAATTGGATTTTTAGGCGACTTGCCCCTGGGCAGTCCCATTGTCTTATGGTCGTCCACGAGCCCATATCAACCACATCTGTCCTGGAAACATTTGCTAGCATTTACCTTTTTTAAACCCCTAAAAACATTATTCGCAAAAAAACCCTAAAAGTATTTACTAATATATTTTTCTTACCAAGAAATACTACTCATCAACTCAAATTGAGATAGCTGACAAGATTGTTTTGAATTGGAAAATTGTGTTAGCCTTTTTTTGGACGTCCTTTTGAAACGATTCAATACTCGCAAAGCCGCTTGCCACGGCCAGGGGCAGAGGAGAAATAAGATTATCTCGATACAAAAAAAGGAGTCCCGATAAGGAACCATTCCACATGTCTACGTGTGGGTGATACAAATAATGCCCACACGATCGGTCTTTTGCCTCGCGGTCCCTCTCACACGCCTATGTGTGGGCAAAATAGATGACACCCACATGCTTGTACTCACGGTCCCGCACGCTCCGCGTGACAGTCACCACGCGTCCCCGCAGTTGCCATGGTCCGGACCCCTTCCATGTTCATTTAACTGCAGTTGCCATGTTGCTGAACTACAGTTGCCTTGTCTGACAATTACAGTTGTCATGGTTGCTCAACTGTAGTTGTCATCTCAGGTCAAGTGTCGGATGCCCTTTTTGGACAACTACAGCTGTTGCCATGTATGGTCTGGTCTACTATAGTTGCCATGATTTGAAAACTTTAGGAGTTGACACCTACTAACACTATGCAGTTGCCATGTAGCACTACGAAAAAGGCATGGCAGAAAAACATGTTCGGGTAAAGAGAGAGTTGACATCTGCTTACAAGCATGGTAGGGCAGTTGCCATGTATCCTGCAAAAATACATGGCAACTCGGGTAAAAGTGAGTTGCCATCTGCTTACAAGTTACAACTACGCTAGGGCAGTTGCCATGTATCCTGCAAAACACATGGCAACTGACAAATTTGTGTGTAGGATAGGAGACGAGCGTGTGGGCAAACTGATAAACGCGCACACACCAGCCTCTCTACATGCGTGAAAACTGACGGTGCGTGAACTGCTAAACACCCACACACCGCCCCCTCCGTGTGATGAAATGGACGTGTGGGCGACCTGATAAATGCCCACACCAGCCCAGTCCTATGAGGCAGGCAAAACATGCCAAGATTCGTGCAAACACAAACGAACCACAAATCGGTCCCTCCTTGTGGTGAAACGGACGTGTGGGCAACCTGATAAATGCCCACACCAGCCCAGTCCTACGTGGCAGGCAATGCCAAAATTCGTGCAAACAAAAACGGACGTTGATTCTGTTGGGGAACGTTGCGTAAAATAAAAAAAATTCTACGTTCACCAAGATCAATCTATGAGTTCATCTAGCAACGAGAGAGAGGAGTGCATCTACATACCCTTGTAGATCGCGAGCGGAAGCGTTCAAGAGAACGGGGTTGAGGGAGTCGTACTCGTCGTGATCCAAATCACCGGAGATCCTAGCGCCGAACGGACGGCACCTCCGCGTTCAACACACATACGATCAGCGTGACGTCTCCTCCTTCTTGATCCAGCAAGGGGGAAGGAGAGGTTGATGAAGATCCAGCAGCACGACGGCGTGGTGGTGGATGCAGCAGGGATCCGGCAGGGCTTCACCAAGCATCTGCGGAAGGGAGAGGTGTAGCAAGGGGGGAAGGGAGGCGCCAGGTGTCAGGGTGCGGCTGCCCTCCCACCCCTCCTCTTTACATATGGACCCCAGGAGGGGCGCCGGCCCTAGGAGATGGGATCTCCTAGGGGGGCGCCGGCCAAGGGGGAAACTTGCCCCCCAAGGCAAGTGGAGGCGCCCCCTCCCCTAGGGTTCCCAACCCTAGGCGCAGAGGGGGGCCCAGGGGGGCGCACCAGCCCACCATGGGCTGGTTCCCCTCCCACTTCAGCCCATGGAGCTCTCCGGGATGGGTAGCCCCACCCGGTGGACCCCCGGGACCCTTCCGGTGGTCCCGGTACAATACCGGTGACCCCGAAACTTTCCCGATGGCCGAAACTCGACTTCCCATATATAATTCTTTACCTCCGGACCATTCCAGAACTCCTCGTGACGTCCGGGATCTCATCCGAGACTCCGAACAACTTTCGGTTTGCTGCATACTAATATCTTTACAACCCTAGCGTCACCTAACCTTAAGTGTGTAGACCCTACGGGTTCGGAGACACGTAGACATGACCGAGACTGCTCTACGGTCAATAACCAACAACGAGATCTAGATACCCATGTTGGCTCCCACATGCTCCTCGATGATCTCATCGGATGAAACACGATGTCGAGGATTCAAGCAACCCCGTATACAATTCCCTTTGTCAATCGGTATGTTACTTGCCCGAGATTCGATCGTCGGTATCCCAATACCTCGTTCAATCTCGTTACCGGCAAGTCACTTTACTCGTACCATAATGCATGATCCCGTGACCAGACACTTGGTCACTTTGAGCTCATTATGATGATGCATTACCGAGTGGGCCCAGTGATACCTCTCCGTAATACGGAGTGACAAATCCCAGTCTCGATCCGTGTCAACCCAACAGACACTTTCAGAGATACCCGTAGTATACCTTTATAGTCACTCAGTTACGTTGTGACGTTTGGCACACCCAAAGCACTCCTACGGTATCCGGGAGTTACATGATCTCATGGTCTAAGGAAAAGATACTTGACATTGGAAAAGCTCTAGCAAAACGAACTACACGATCTTGTGCTATGCTTAGGATTGGGTCTTGTCCATGACATCATTCTCCTAATGATGTGATCCCGTTATCAAAGACATCCAATGTCCATAGTCAGGAAACCATGACTATCTATTGATCAACGAGCTAGTCAACTAGAGGCTCACTAGGGACATGTTGTGGTCTATGTATTCACACGTGTATTACGATTTCCGGATAATACAATTATAGCATGAATAAAAGACAATTATCATGAACAAGGAAATATAATAATAATCCTTTTATTATTGCCTCTAGGGCATATTTCCAACAGTCTCCCACTTGCACTAGAGTCAATAATCTAGTTACATTGTGATGAATCGAACACCCATAGAGTTCTAGTGTTGATCATGTTTTGCTCGCGGAAGAGGTTTAGTCAACAGATCTGCGACATTCAGATTCATATGTACTTTGCAAATATCTATGTCTCCATCTTGAACATTTTCACGGATGGAGTTGAAATGACGCTTGATGTGCCTGGTCTTCTTGTGAAACCTAGGCTCCTTGGCAAGGGCAATAGCTCCAGTGTTGTCACAGAAGAGAGTGATCGGCCCCGACGCATTGGGTATGACTCCTAGGTCGGTGATGAACTCCTTCATCCATATTGCTTCATGCGATGCCTCCGAGGCTGCCATGTACTCCGCTTCACATGTAGATCCCGCCACGACGCTCTGCTTGCAACTGCACCAGCTTACTGCTCCACGATTCAACATATACACGTATCCGGTTTGTGACTTAGAGTCATCCAGATCTATGTCGAAGCTAGCGTTGACGTAACCCTTTACGATGAGCTCTTCGTCACCTCCATAAACGAGAAACATGTCCTTTGTCCTTTTCAGGTACTTCAGGATATTCTTGACCGCTGTCCAGTGTTCCTTGCCGGGATTACTTTGGTACCTTCCTACCAAACTTACGGCAAGGTTTACATCTGGTCTAGTACACAGCATGGCATACATAATAGATCCTATGGCTGAGGCATAGGGGATGACACTCATCTCTTCTTTATCTTCTGCCGTGGTCGGGCATTGAGGTGAGCTCAATCTCACACCTTGCAACACAGGCAAGAACCCTTTCTTGGACTAATCCATATTGAACTTCTTCAATATCTTATCAAGGTATGTGCTTTGTGAAAGACCTATGAGGCGTCTCGATCTATCCCTATAGATCTTTATGCCTAATATGTAAGCAGCTTCTTCAAGGTCCTTCATTGAAAAACACTTATTCAAGTAGGCCTTAATGCTGTCCAAAAGTTCTATATCATTTCCCATCAAAAGTATGTCATCTACATATAATATGAGAAATGCTACAGAGCTCCCACTCATTTTCTTGTAAACACAGGCTTCTCCATAAGTCTGCATAAACCCAAACGCTTTGATCATCTCATCAAAGCGAATGTTCCAACTCTGAGATGCTTGCACCAGCCCATAAATGGATCGCTGGAGCTTGCGCACCTTGTTAGCATTCTTAGGATTGACAAAACCTTCCGGCTGCATCATATACAGTTCTTACTTAAGATAGCCGTTAAGGAATGCCGTTTTGACGTCCATCTGCCATATCTCATAATCATAGTATGCGGCAATTGCTAACATGATTCGGACGGATTTCAGCTTCTCTACGGGAGAGAAAGTCTCATCGTAGTCAACCCCTTGAACTTGCCGATAACCCTTAGCGACAAGTCGTGCTTTATAGATGGTGACATTACCATCCATGTCCGTCTTCTTCTTAAAGATCCACTTGTTTTCTATCGCTCGCCGATCATCGGGCAAGTCTGTCAAAGTCCATACTTTGTTTTCATACATGGATTCTATCTCGGATTGCATGGCTTCAAGCCATTTGTTGGAATCTGGGCCCGCCATCGCTTCTTCATAGTTCGAAGGTTCACCGTTGTCTAACAACATGATTTCTAGGACAGGGTTGCCATACCACTCTGGTGTGGAACGTGACCTTGTGGACCTACGAAGTTCAGTAGCAACTTGATCCGAAGTACCTTGATCATCATCATTAATTTCCTCTCCAGTCGGTGTAGGCACCACAGGAACATTTTCCTGAGCTGCACTACTTTCTGGTTCAAGAGGTAGTACTTCATCGAGTTCTACTTTCCTCCCACTTACTCCTTTCGAGAGAAACTCTTTTTTCAGAAAGGATCCGTTCTTGGCAACAAAGATCTTGCCTTCGGATCTAAGGTAGAAGGTATACCCAATGGTTTCCTTGGGGTATCCTATGAAGACGCATTTTTCCGACTTGGGTTCGAGCTTTTCAGGTTGAAGTTTCTTGACATAAGCATCGCATCCCCAAACTTTTAGAAACGACAGCTTAGGTTTCTTCCCAAACCATAATTCATACGGTGTCATCTCAACAGATTTAGACGGTGCCCTATTTAAAGTGAATGTAGCTATCTCTAGAGCGTATCCCCAAAAAGATAGCGGTAAATCTGTAAGAGACATCATAGATCGCACCATATCCAATAGAGTGCGATTACGATGTTCGGACACACCATTACGCTGAGGTGTTCCAGGCGGCACGAGTTGTGAAACGATTCCACATTTTCTAAAGTGCGTACCAAATTCGTGACTTAAATACTCTCCTCCACGATCTGATCGTAAGAATTTTATCTTTCGGTCACATTGATTCTATACTTCATTCTGAAATTCCTTGAACTTTTCAAAGGTCTCAGACTTGTGTTTCATCAAGTAGACATACCCATATCTACTTAAGTCATCAGTGAGAGTGAGAACGTAATGATATCCTCCGCGAGCCTCAACGCTCATTGGACCACACACATCAGTATGTATGATTTCCAATAAGTTGGTTGCTCGCTCCATTGTTCCGGAGAACGGAGTCTTGGTCATTTTGCCCATGAGGCATGGTTCGCATGTGTCAAATGATTCATAATTGAGAGACTCTAAAAGTCCATCAGCATGGAGCTTCTTCATGCGCTTGACACCAATGTGACCAAGGCGGCAGTGCCACAAGTATGTGGGACTATCGTTATCAAATTTACATCTTTTGGTATTCACACTATGAATATGTGTAACATTACGTTCGAGATTCATTAAGAATAAACCATTCACCATCGGGGCATGACCATAAAACATATCTCTCATATAAATAGAACAACCATTATTCTCGGATTTAAATGAGTAGCCATCTCGTATTAAACGAGATCCAGATACAATGTTCATGCTCAAACTTGGCACTAAATAACAATTATTAAGGTTTAAAACTAATCCCGTGGGTAAATGTAGAGGTAGCGTGCCGACGGCGATCACATCAACCTTGGAATCATTCCCGACGTGCATCGTTACCTCGTCCTTCGCCAGTCTCCGCTTATTCCACAGCTCCTGCTGTGAGTTACAAATATGAGCAACGGCACCGGTATCAAATACCCGGGAGTTACTACGAGTACTGGTAAGGTACACATCAATTACATGTATATCACATATACCTTTAGTGTTGCCGGCCTTCTTCTCCGCTAAGTATTTGGGGCAGTTCCGCTTCCAGTGACCCTTCCCTTTGCAATAAAACCACTCAGTCTCAGGCTTGGGTCCATTCTTTGACTTCTTCCCGGCAACTGGCTTACCGGGCGCGGCAACATCCTTGCCGTCCTTCTTGAAGTTCTTCTTACCCTTGCCTTTCTTGAACTTGGTGGTTTTATTGACCATCAACACTTGACGTTCTTTCTTGATTTCTACCTCTGCCGACTTCAGCATTGAAAATACTCCAGGAATAGTTTTCACCATCCCCTGCATATTGTAGTTCATCACAAAGCTCTTGTAGCTCGGTGGGAGCGACTGAAGGATTCTGTCAATGACCGCCTCATCCGGGAGGTTAATGTCCAGTTGGGACAGGCGGTTGTGCAACCCAGACATTTTGAGTATGTGCTCACTGACAGAACTATTTTCCTCCATCTTACAACTATAGAACTTGTCGGAGACTTCATATCTCTCGACCCGGGCGTGACCTTGGAAAACCATTTTCAGCTCCTCGAACATCTCATATGCTCTGTGTTGCTCAAAACGCTTTTGGAGCCCCGGTTCTAAGCTGTAAAGCATGCCGCACTGAACGAGGGAGTAATCATCAGCACGTGACTGCCAAGCGTTCAGAACGTCTTGGTTCTCTGGGATGGGTGCTTCACCTAGCGGTCCTTCTAGAACATATGCTTTCTTGGCAGCTATGAGGATGATCCTCAGGTTCCGGACCCAGTCCGTATAGTTGCTGCCATCATCTTTCAGCTTGGTTTTCTCCAGAAACGCGTTGAAGTTCATGTTGACATGAACGTTGGCCATTTGATCTACAAGACATTTTTTTTGCAAAGATTTTAGACTAAGTTCATGATAATTAAGTTCATCTAATCAAATTATTTAATGAACTCCCACTCAGATTTGACATCCCTCTAGTCATCTAAGTGTTACATGATCCGAGTCGACTAGGCCGTGTCCGATCATCACGTGAGACGGACTAGTCATCATCGGTGAACATCTCCATGTTGATCGTATCTTCCATACGACTCATGTTCGACCTTTCGGCCTCTGTGTTCCGAGGCCATGTCTGTACATGCTAGGCTCGTCAAGTTAACCTAAGTGTTTTTGCATGTGTAAAACTTTCTTACACCCGTTGTATGTGAACGTAGGAATCTATCACACCCGATCATCACGTGGTGCTTCGAAACGACGAACTTTAGCAACGGCGCAAAGTTAGGGAGAACACTTTCTTGAAATTATTATGAGGGATCATCTTATTTACTACCGTCGTTCTAAGTAAACAAGATGCAAAAACATAATAAACATCACATGCAATTAAATAGTAGTGACATGATATGGCCAATATCATATAGCTCCTTTGATCTCCATCTTTGGGGCTCCATGATCATCTTCGTCACCGGCATGACACCATGATCTCCATCATCGTGTCTCCATGAAGTTGCTCGCCAACTATTACTTCTACTACTATGGCTAACGGTTTAGCAATAAAGTAAAGTAATTACATGGCGTTAAATCATTGACACGCAGGTCATACAATAATTAAGACAACTCCTATGGCTCCTGCCGGTTGTCATACTCATCGACATGCAAGTCGTGATTCCTATTACAAGACATGATCTCATACATCACAATATATCATTCATCATTCATCACAACTTTTGGCCATATCACATCACAAAGCAATTGCTGCAAAAACAAGTTAGACGTCCTCTAATTCTTGTTGCATCTTTTACGTCGCTGCAATAGGGTTCTAGCAAGAACGTTTTCTTACCTACGAATAACCACAGCGTGATTTGTCAACTTCTATTTGCCCTTCATAAGGACCCTTTTCATCGAATCCGCTCCAACTAAAGTGGGAGAGACAGACACCCGCTAGCCACCTTATGCAACTAGTGCATGTCAGTCGGTGGAACCTGTCTCACGTAAGCGTACGTGTAAGGTCGGTCCGGGCCGCTTCATCCCACAATACCGCTGAAGCAAAATAAGACTAGTAGTGGCAAGAAAGTTGACAACATTTACGCCCACAACAGATTTGTGTTCTACTCGTGCAATAGAGAACTACGCATAGACCTAGCTCATGATGCCACTGTTGGAGAACGTTGCAATAAATAAAAAAAATCTATGTTCACCAAGATCAATCTATGAGTTCATCTAGCAATGAGAGAGAGGAGTGCATCTACATACCCTTGTAGATCACGAGCGGAAGCGTTCAAGAGAACGGGGTTGAGGGAGTCGTACTCGTCGTGATCCAAATCACCGGCGATCCTAGAGCCAAACGGACGGCACCTCCGCGTTCAACACACGTACGGTCAGCGTGACGTCTCCTCCTTCTTGGTCCAGCAATGGGGAAGGAGAGGTTGATGATGATCCAGCAGCACGACGGCGTGGTGGTGGATGCAGCAGGGATCCGGCAGGGCTTCACCAAGCGTTTGCGGAAGGGAGAGGTGTAGCAAGGGGGGAAGGGAGGCGCCAGGTGTCAGGGTGCAGGGAGAGGTGTAGCAAGGGGGGAAGGGAGGCGCCAGGTATCAGGGTGCGGCTGCCCTCCCACCCCCCCTATTTATATAGGGACCCCAGGGGGGCGCCGGCCCTAGGAGGTGGGATCTCCTAGGGGGGCGGCGGCCAAGGGGGGAAACTTGCCCCCCAAGGCAAGTGGAGGCGCCACCTCCCCTAGGGTTCCCAAACCTAGGTGCAGAGGGGGGCCCAGGGGGGTGCACCAACCCACCAGGGGCTGGTTCCCCTCCCACTTCAGCCCATGGAGCCCTCCGGGATGGGTGGCCCCACCCGGTGGACCCCCGGGACCCTTCCGGTGGTCCCGATACAATACCGGTGACCCCAAAACTTTTCCGATGGCCGAAACTCGACTTCCCATATATAATTCTTTACCTCCGAACCATTCTGGAACTCCTCGTGATGTTCGGGATCTCATCCGGGACTCCGAACAACTTTCGGTTTGCTGCATACTAATATCTTTACAACCCTAGCGTCACCGAACCTTAAGTGTGTAGACCCTACGGGTTCGGGAGACACGTAGACATGACCGAGACTGCTCTCCGGTCAATAACCAACAGCGGGATCTAGATACCCATGTTGGCTCCCACATGCTCCTCGATTATCTCATCGGATGAAACACGATATCGAGGATTCAAGCAACCCCGTGTACAATTCCCTTTGTCAATCGGTATGTTACTTGCCCGAGATTCGATCGTCGGTATCCCAATACCTCGTTCAATCTTGTTACCGGCAGGTCACTTTACTCGTACCGTAATGCATGATCCCGTGACCAGACACTTGGTCACTTTGAGCTCATTATGATGATGCATTACCGAGTGGGCCCAGTGATACCTCTCCGTAATACGGAGTGACAAATCCCAGTCTCGATCCGTGTCAACCCAACAAACATTTTCGGAGATACCCGTAGTATACCTTTATAGTCACCCAGTTACGTTGTGACGTTTGGCACACCCAAAGCACTCCTACGGTATCCGGGAGTTACATGATCTCATGGTCTAAGGAAAAGATACTTGACATTGGAAAAGCTCTAGCAAAACGAACTACACGATCTTATGCTATGCTTAGGATTGGGTCTTGTCCATCACATCATTCTCCTAATGATGTGATCCCATTATCAAAGACATCCAATGTCCATAGTCGGGAAACCATGAATATCTGTTGATCAACGAGCTAGTCAACTAGAGGCTCACTAGGGACATGTTGTGGTCTATGTATTCACACGTGTATTACGATTTTCGTATTATACAATTATAGCATGAATAAAAGACAATTATCATGAACAAGGAAATATAATAATAATCCTTTTATTATTGCCTCTAGGGCATATTTCCAACAGATTCATGCGTGTGGGCGAGATGCAAAAACCCACACGTTGTGGGCGCTTGTATTTCCGAAAAATATATTAATCTCACCCTAAGGCCAACTCCACCGTACGACCCTATCTTGTCCGGACCCGTTCGTTTGGGGTAAAAGGGACAAATGAGACGGCCCAGCGCGCAACGGCCCGAACCCATCTGGTCCGTTTTGTGTTCGTGCCGACCCATTTCGTGCAAACTTGCGCCGAGTTTGGGTCGCGGCGGACAGCGAACGGATGCTTCAAGCGTCCGCATTGGGGCCGCGTGGCAGGCGGCCACCTACCTCCCACCCGCCAACATAAATGCGCACGGGCGGGTGGCCCCACGTGTCATCCGCACAACGACGGGTCGGCGTCCTTCTTAAATGGGACCCATGGACCGGTCGTCGTCCTCATCCCCATGCCGGCCCCTCTCTGCCCCCTCGAAAGCCGACACGCCCAAACCCTAGCCACTCCCCGCCCTCGAGCTCGTCGGCCAGCCGCAGCCATGGGTCTGTGGAACCGCAAGGGGAAGCACGACCTCGAGCCGGCTCCTCCTCCGGCCGCCGTCGCGGATCCATGAAAAAGAAGGAGCCCGCGTCACCGCCGCGCTCCTCCCGTCGAGCCCCCGCGTCACCGCCGCCCTCCTCCCGTCGAGCCCCCGTGTCGGCCCCCTTCACCATTGCCCCTAGGCCCTCCGGCGAGCGCGACCGGCAGTACATCTGTGCGGACGTGTGCCGGAGGTACTGGGATACGAGGACGCCGGTCCCATGGAGCGACGCGCACCTCCCCAACGGATGGCACCTCTCCGCGGACCGGGTCCCCATCCCGCCAGTGCCGGCGACCGGCCGTGCACGGCGCGATGAGATCAACCGCCACCGCCGCCTCATCCCCGACGACCTGTACTACGACCACAGGTATGCCTCCAACTCCCCGCTGTGGGACACATGGCTCCAGGACGAGCACGACGTGCGGCGCGCGTCCTACTTCACCGGCACCGTGGAGGGGCCGCGGAGGCCACGTGCAGAGCCGCGCGGTCATACGCGGGTGCACGGCCTGACGCCCACGCCGTCGCCCTCCCCGTCTCCGTCGCCACCTCCCCCTCCTCGCATGACAGCGGAGGAGGAGGCCCGTCTCCTGTAGCGTGTCATGGACGACTCCATGAACACGCACGACGAGCGGCAGTGGGACGGCCTGGAGGAGGCCATCGCCCTCTCTGTCGCCGGGGACGTCGCGTTCCCGGAGCTGCAGCTGGCGGCCGTCACGAGGGAGCCAGAGGAGGAGGACCCACCCGCGTTCGAGCAGCTGGTGGGCCAGGGGTGGGGCTGGTCCTACACTGCGCCGGAGATGGCCGCCGGCCTGGGCGTGAACTGGTTCCCCACTCCGCCGCGGTCACCGGAGCGGGAGGCGTCGCCGCGGGAGGAGGTGGTGCAGGCACCTCTGGTCGTCCAGCCCGCCCCCGTCTACCACGCACCGCCGCCCCACCTTTGGACGCCGCCGGAGTACGTCGACCTCGTCAGCGACGACGACGACACCGGCGGCCAATGAAGGCTGCGACGGCCACGGCACCGACGGGCGCGGCAGGAGCGCGCAGGAGGAGTTTTTTTTTGTTATTGTGTTAATTATGAAACTGGGCCTTTTAAGTGGCTGTTGAAACTGGGCCGTTTTGTGGCCGACCCCTATATATGTTTTATGTTTTTTTAAATGTGTTTATTTGCTTTTTTAGTTATTTCATTCAGTTTTTATTCCCGTCCACCCCGGACACGATTTGGGGTGTGGCCGCGCGGTGGGCGCACGCACGATCCAACGAACACAGCCGGACACGGGCGAACCCATCGACGCTCCAAACGGACAAAATCCGGCCAATCCGGACATCCGTTTGGGGTCGTGCGGTGAAGTTGGTCTAAGACAGAAGTGTAGTAGTACAAGATTATTTTAGAGAGGGAACTTGCAAGAAAATACTCCCTCTCTAAACTAATATAAGAGCGTTTAGATCACTATTTTAGTATTCTAAACGCTCTTATATTAGTTTACGGAGGGAGTATTATTTTAGACAGACGCGTCAGGGCGCGCTGCCTCCCGCGGGAGGGGCAGGAATTCACCCGCAGCAGAGGATCTCAGCCGTCAGATGCCCCCATCCACCCTCACATCAACCGTCCCATCATCACGGCATGGCTCCCCACCCACCGGCTCGCGCAACGATCACCCCGTCCGTCCGTCAGGCTCTCAGCCGGACGTACCACGGCTGGCGAGACCCAGCCGCGTACCGCAGGTGCCGCCGCAGGCCATACATAGCCCCCCTAGGCCATACAAAGCCGCGTACCTTGCTTATACGCCGCGGATTCTGATGGACCCAACCGGCATGCAACCCACGGCCTCCTCCTCCTCCTCATCCCCATCTTTTTTCCCCAGGCATATCGCCATTACTGAAACTGAGCCAGCCAAGCTTTTTCTTCCCTCTCTCTCCACTAGGACTGCGGTCAAATCTGAAAATCTTCCCGCCGCTCCACGAGGCAGAAAGGCCCAGGAATCTTGCCTGCGATGCCACACCCCATGCTGCCACCACCAGCCTCGAGTGAAAACTGGGGCACTACTGTATTACAGCAAAGCTGGGGAACAGTGCTGGGCTTGCGGCAAATCCTAGTACTGTTGTAGAGCAGCACAGTCGCAACACCACAGAAGAGGATCTTTGAACAAAAAAGCTACTACTCCTAGCAAGGAGCGTGTGTGCCTTGAGAAAAGATCCTTTTGGCAAGGCCGGCACGAGTCCAAGAACACACGCTCAAAGCCTCGCCCGAAGCAGCAGCCGCTGGGACGCTGGACGGAGAGAGAAACGAGTAAAGGGGAGATCATGGCGTAGCATTGAGTGAAGAAAGGCAGAGGTAAAATTAGTAAATCAGCAGCGGGGCAGGCAGCGGCCACATGGGCGCGACGCAGACGCAGCTTTGCCAGCTGCTCCGGCGCCGAGCGAGAGCCCCCGCTTCGTTTAAGCCCTCGCTGTTTCAGAAACAGTGGCCGGCCTGCAGCTACATGTGTTTTCAATTGCTTTCTCCGCTGCCCCTTTTGCCTGCTACGAGCACTAGTATAATTTTGTACACAGAAACTTAGAGCCGCGCACATGCTGCTGGGCTCACAGTGCCCGATCGCCGGCTCACACGGAGGAGAGGAGAGGGAGGAGAGCCGCTCCGGCCCGGTCTCCCATCCTCGCCTAGCCTCTCCTGCCCTGCCTGCCTCCGGTTTAAACGGCCGGCATCTCCATCAAGTCACTCACCAGCCATGAAAAGTTTTCAACCAAAAGGTATCATTGTGCATGCTCGGTTGTTTATCCCTTCCTTTTCACCAGGTCCACATGGCACCGTGATTAAACCCTCACCCTCCTCCTCCCAACTTTTTACAATAAGTGATTAAGATACTAACAATAGGGTAACTAATTACACTGAACATTGATTTGGCACTGCAACAACAGACAACAATAACGCCACGACAACAGTTGAGAAATCTCTTTCATATCTTTTCTCCTCTTCCTGAAGAATTCAGAACAAACGCGCGATCGAATGTGCTTGGAGAAAGCAGAACACGAAGTTTAGAGGAAAAAGGATGGTGAAACACATTAGACAAAATTTACATGGGGAGGAGCAAAATGCATCAACATGGGGCTCTAGCTTAGCCAGCTTCTCCTAAAGACAAGCACAAAAAATCAGAGCTCGCAGTTTTCTCTTCCATCTTGGGATCTCTTGTTCACTCCAAATCCAAACTAGCTATCTCTCTCAATCTTGTTCTGTTCCCTTTTCTTGGCAAAGGAAATGGGAGCTGCCTAGTACGTACTGTATTACCTAATGGAGGCTACTTGCTCTACCGCTAAACCTAGCTAGCTCAGTCAAAACAAGGTCAATTGCATTTGCTGGTGCCAAGATCTCTGCTACTCACGCTGCTTCCGCCGGGGGCGGCGGGATGGGCCGCCTTCCGGCCGAGCGACGACCGCAGCCGCGCGGCTGCGTCCTTCGCCGCCGTCTCCTTCTTGTCCTTGAAGAACCCGAACGACGGCCGCGAGCACACGGGCACGTTGAGCACCACCGGCGTGGAGTATGACCGGTCCATCACGCGCGAGCGGGACCGGAGGCTGGAGTGGACGCTGCCGGCGGGGGAGCTGGAGCTGCGCTCGAGCCCCTGGAACACGATCTTGCCGGAGGAGTTCATGCGCGGGGAGTCCACCGAGGCCACGGAAGGCGGCGGCGGGGTGGCGGGACGGCGACGGGCGGGGCTGAGGGCAGCGCGCGGCGGGGCGGAGGCAGGCGGGGGGCAATGGCGCTGGGGTGGGGCGGAGGCGGGCGGGTGGCAATGGCGCTGGGGTTGGGAGCGGACGAGCCTGATACGTGGCTTCGGGGTGAGGTCGACCGAGTCGAGGGAGTGGCGGGGGAAGTCTTCGTGGTCGTGGGCGGAGGAGGAGGAGGACGACGACATGGAGAAGCGGGAGGAGGCGAGTGAGAGGGACGCCTCCGAGTCCGAGCTGTCGCGGAGGAGCGGCGACGCGGAGAGGTCCGACGCGGCGGCACCGGACGCGCGGCCGCCGTTCCGCTGGAGCAGCAGCAGCTTAAGGGACCTGGCCGCCGACGAGTTGGAGGCTCTGGAGGGAGTCGCCGGCACCGGCGAAGGAGATTGCGGAGGCGACGGCGACGCAGACGGCTTCTGCGGGGTCTGGACCTTCCTGAGCCTGAGCAGCTCCCGCCAGCGGCTGGAGCACGTCGGCGCCTTGGGGGAGAATACGTAGGGGTCGAACGCCTCGGTCACCGAAGGACGGTGGGTTTTCACCATCTCAGGCGTCGCCGGGATCTCCGCCGGCGCACTCTCCCGCTCCTGCTCAGCCTCCGGCGCCGCCGCGGCAGGCTGCGGCCGGAGGGGCAGCAGCTTCCCGTCCGCGAACAGCTCGTCGGCGGGGAGCATGGTCGCCGACCCGCCGAAACTGAACTCGAAGTCGATGAAGTCCTTGGACGCTGCCGCGGCGGGCTGATCCGCCTTGCAGCTGCTCTCCAGCGACAAGGCCTTGCCGTGATCCGCCGCCACGGCAGAAGGGGCGTCGCGGCTGAAGGAGAGGCGTGGGCCGAGCCAGCCGTAGGAGACGGCGGCGGGGGCCGCGGCGGGCATGCTACTGGCGACGGCGGATGCCATGGCGTGCGGCGAGGCGCATCCAAGGGCGGCAGGGCCAGGAGTGAGCGAGCAGTACACTGGTCACTGTACTTGGCTGTTGTGTGGAGCGGAGCTGGTGGGAAGGGAAATGCCGAGACAGGGACATCCGGGTAAAGGCGCGCGTATATATAACCTGGCACGGTAATTTTCCTGACAGGACGGGCCCAGCTCGCCGGGGCAGCTGTTTGAGGGGCCGACGCGTGGGGCCGACCCCTCGTGCCCTGCGGGTGCAGATGGGGAGTTAATCCGCGGTTAATATTTTTGACAGTAGGTTGGTGGCGCTACTCGACTAATTGTATAGTGCCGGTACAGTACAACGCTCTCAATCTTTGTGTCTGAATCTGATAAAGGGAAATCGGTGTTGTTTTTGTCTGCCTTTGGAGCCGAGTGCTGTGCTTAACAGACAAGCAAACGCCAAGGCAGCACGTACAGGCGATCCTGCGGGCGACCTAGGGTTTACGTCCTCGCCGCCGCCGGCGCCGTCCGGTGCCGGCGTCCACCTTTGTCTGCCTGCTTGATGGGCGTAGTCGTCTCTCCCATGCTGAGCGCTTGATGTGTGGCTCGCGTGCTGCGCAAGTCTGACGTCTAGCTGCACGTGCGGCGGCTAGGGCGTTCCTGTAGAGGGTGACCTTGTTCGCCTCTACCGTCTGGGATGGAGTTCAACTCTGATCCTCGTTGTCTCTGTGTATGGGTGAGAGAACCCTGCTGTCTTTGTAAGGAAGAAGGTCTTGTTGGCTTGATTGGATCTGCGATCAGATTGAGAACTGCAGTTTGCAATATCAACCAAATATTGTCGCTTCTTGCTGAACGAGTATATGCATCAGCAGAAGTGGCACTGCCTGTCCTGGGTGTCTCTCGGCGGCTGACTAGATCATGGGTGCTTGCAGCTGCTGGCGGTGGGGGTGAAAAAGGGACACACGGCGAGGGGGTCACCCACCCGAAGCCGTCCAACATTGCTATACCTGTGTTCGCCCATGGTGTCGCGGTGACTGGACAGGTACGACAGGATGCGTTTGACAGGGATGAGGTTTGGAAAGATTGGAAGGATGCACTTGAGGACGGCATGGTGGTTTTGGAAGCAACCGGCCTAGGGGCTGCCGGTAACCTGACGGGGCCGCGTGTGGCGCCCCGTCAGCAGCAATGATAGGCTTGAGCTGGAACTGCCGAGGAATCGGGGGCGCCTCGACGGTTCGTGATCTCACTGCCCTCGTCCAAAGTCATCGTCCGCAATTTGTTTTTTTTGTGTGAAACTAGGCAGAAGTCAAATAAAGTTCGTCGTCTACGCCATCGTTTGGGTCTTCGTGGTTTCAGTGGAGTCGATAGCAATGGTCAAAGCGGTGGTCTAGCTTTGTTTTGGAATGATCAGTTGTCAGTTGAGATCAGAGATCAGAATGAAAGAATGATTGATGCTTATGTTCGTGCCTCACCCAATGATCCGTTGTGGCATCTTACTTGTGTGTACGGCGAACCACGTACCGAAAATAGACATCGAATGTGGTCCATCATGTCGCAGTTGAGGGCTAGTAGTGATCTCCCGTGGATGCTGATGGGAGACTTCAATGAAGCTCTCTGGCAATGCGAGCACTTGTCAGCTACCCCTCGGCCTGCTTGCCAGATTGCAGCCTTCCGTGACATCGTCCAAGACTGTGAGCTCCATGACCTTGGGTTTTCAGGAGCACCATTCACATATGATAACAAGCGAAAAGGAAGAGCGAATGTCAAAGTTAGGTTGGACCGAGCCCTGGCCGACGATCGCTGGAGGGACTTATTCTCTGATGCACGTGTGGTACACCTCATGTCCCCTTGTTCTGATCATCTACCGATCATAATTGAGCTGCAGAAGGAAGAACGCCCACCAAGCCGTGGCCGCACCAACCGATATGAAATATTCTGGGAACGAGCAGGCAAATTGCCAGAGATCATCCAGAGGGCTTGGGATGCTACCCAAACAAGTGGGAATCTGGCTTCGGTAACAGCTGGACTAAACAAAATCATGGAGGAGCTACATGGCTGGAGCCGACGGCGGTTTGGTAATATCATGCGAGAGGTGGAACGTACACGACGTAAACTTGAGCAGCTAGTGCAATCAAATGGTGACCAAAGCGAAATCCGCCGACTATCTGATAGCATGGACGAGTTGCTCTATAAAGAGGAGCTTCTTTGGCTGCAACGCTCACGCGTTAATTGGCTCAAAGACGGTGACAGAAACACTAAGTTTTTCCATAGCCAATCTGTTTGGAGAGCCTGAAAGAACAAGATAAAAAAGTTGAAGGACGACACGGGGGTATGGCAGAACAACCCCTCGGTCATGGAACTGATGGCATCTTCATTCTTCAAAGAGTTGTTCACCCGCGACCCATCTCTAAATGCGGATGAAATTCTCAACTTGGTAGAGCAGAAAGTTACAGAAGATATGAACACTTCACTGTGCATGGAGTTTTCGAAGAAGGAGATTGCAGACGCTTTGTTTCAGATTGGGCCCTTGAAAGCACCCGGGCCGGATGGATTCCCGGCACGGTTCTACCAACGAAACTGGGTTGTCCTAAAGACCACGGTGGTAGCGCAATACGTCTTTTCTTTGCCACGGGATATATGCCCTCTGAGACGAACTCCACAGCGATTGTGCTCATTCCAAAATCAGATCAACCGGAAACTCTTAAAGATTTCCGTCCTATCAGTCTGTGCTCAGTCCTATACAAGATAGTGGCAAAATGTCTCGTCAATAGACTCAGGCCAATACTTGGTGAGATTGTATCACTGAATCAAAGTGCCTTTGTCCCGGGGCGCTTGATTACTGACAATGCATTAGTGGCGTTTGAGTGTTTTCATGCAATTGAGCACTGCAGCAAGGTACATGAATCCTTTTGTGCATACAAATTGGATTTATCTAAGGCATATGACAGAGTCGACTGGGACTTCCTCAGAAGAATGATGCAGAGGTTGGGTTTCGCTCCCCGATGGGTTGATTGGATTATGTCCTGCGTTACCTCGGTGAGCTACTCGGTTAAATTTAATGATACCCTCCTTGATTCATTCGTCCCTTCCAGAGGTCTACGCCAAGGTGATCCACTATCTCCATTCTTGTTCCTTTTTGTCGATGACGGTCTCTCTGCACTCCTACGTCGTGAAAATACCCAGGGTACGATCACTCCACTCAAAGTCTGCCGAAGGGCCCCGGGAATTTCACACTTGCTATTTGCAGATGACTCTCTGCTTTTCTTTAAGGCAGAACCAGAACAGGCTGTAAGGGTCAAGTGTGTGCTCGAGACATATGCTAATGGGACGGGGCAAGTCATCAACCCCCAAAAATGTTCAATTCTTTTTAGCCCCGCATGCCCGATGACGGTACAGAACAATATAAAGGGCATATTGCAGATAACTCAGGTTACTTTTGAAGCCAAATACCTCGGTCTCCCAACACCAGAAGGTAGGATGAGTAGGGGTAAATTGAAGAGCTTGGAGGAGAAACTAGCAAAGAATTTGATGGAATGGGGTGATAATTATCTGTCCATTGGGGGGAAGGAGATAAAAATCAAAGCCATTGCACAAGCTCTTCCTGTGTACATCATGAGCGTATTCAAAGTCCCGGCTGGCCTTTGTGATGAGCTTACAAAGATGATTCGTCGATATTGGTGGGGTGCAGAAAGAGGTAAACGCAAAACTCATTGGGTCGGATGGGACATCATGTTGCGGCCCAAAATGCGAGGCGGCATGGGGTTTAAGGATCTCCGGTTGTTTAATCAGGCACTGTTAGCTCGGCAAGCGTGGCGCCTAATCCAGTACCCAGAGAGCTTATGCGCGCAGGTCCTTCGAGCAAAATACTATCCCAATGGCGAAATCACAGACACGGTATTCAGTGGGAATGCATCCTCGACATGGCAAGCGATAGAGTATGGTTTGGAGTTGGTAAAACAGGGCTGCATTTGGCGTGTGGGTAATGGAGCTAGTATCCGTCTATGGCGCGACCCATGGATTCCCCGGGGACCTTCTCTCCGACCAGTCACACCTAAAGGAAGATGCAGACTGAGGTGGGTTGCTGATCTCCTGAACGTGGACGGTTCATGGAACGCAACCTTGGTTCATCAACATTTTCTCCCTGTTGATGCAATGGAAATTCTCAAAATCAAACCATCACGGCGCCTAGAGGCTGACACTATTGCTTGGCACCCAGATAAGCATGGACGATTCTCAGTGCGGTCTGCTTATAACATGGCAAGGGATATGATCATGACAGGCGATGGTGAAGGTCAGTCCAGCTCCCAACCTGATGGATCTCGGACGGCATGGAAGCTGCTTTGGAATAGTGGAGCTCCACCAAAGGTTAACGTATTTGCTTGGAAAGCAGCACGAGATGCGCTAGCAACTCGTGAGAATAAACGTCGGCGACACCTAGAGTTGGAGAACACCTGCGAAATATGTGGCCTTGAAGCCGAGACTACCCAACATGCATTAACCAGGTTCCCTCATGCCCGCGATCTCTGGGATGCTATGCGTAGGGTGTGGGACCTGCCGTCGGATGAAGTCATGCATAGAGATGAGCCAGATTGGCTGTTGTTAGTTCTACAGGACCTGGATGACACCCGTCGTATGCTCCTGCTAATGTTGTTATGGCGAGTTTGGTACGTCCGTAATGAACTCACACATGAGAAGCCATTCATCCCGATAGAAGCGTCCAGGCGATTTTTGTGCAGCTATGTGGAGACGTTGCTTTTGATCAAACACTATCCCAATGAGGACCTGACTAAAGGCAAGCAACCGGCAGGTTTAGCAGGGCAAAAGAAACCATCCAAACGCGAGCAGTCTGAACTGTCCACGGCTGAATGGGAACCGCCACCGGAAGGTTGTGTCAAGCTGAACTTTGATGGTTCTTTCGTTGCTGCTGATGGAACGGCGGGAGCAGGAATGATATTACGTGACCATACTGGTAGTGTGATATTTGCAGCTTGTAGGTGGCTCTTCAACTGCCAAAGCCCCTTCGAATCGGAACTAGCAGCATGCGAAGAAGGCCTACGACTAGCGCTGCATTGGTCTACGACACCCATTATGGTGGAATTCGACTGCGCCAAGTTAGTCACTCTACTTTCGTCCAGTACACCAGACCGATCTAGCAACATGTATCAACTTGCAGATGTGGCTGACTTGCTCAAGGAAAGGGAGACCCACGTCCGGCGAATTGGCAGAGCACAGAACAAGGCAAGCCACGCCATGGCAGCCATTGGCCGTGGCCAACAACGCACTGCATGCTGGCTCTCTAATGTACCCCAGGAGATTAGCACTATCATTAGTGAGGAATGTAAAACCATTATCAATTAATGAAATGCTTTTCCCCCCGCAAAAAAAAACGCCAAGGCAGGCACGCTGCCTCTGCATGGGGCAAGCGGCAGTGATAATAATGTACTCCCTCCGTTCCTAAATACTTGTCTTTTTAGAGATTTCAACAAGTGACTACATATGGCGCAAAATGAGTGAATCTACACTTTAAAATATGTCTACATACATCCGTATGTTGAGTCCATTTGAAATGCCTAGAAAAATAAGTATTTGGGAACGGAGGAAGTACGTAACATTGCGTTTTGATCACGCCGCGACAAGGCAGATCTGCTCACGCAAGTGCTTAGAGCATCTCTAACATAACTGGGGCCCTTTAAACTCAGCTCATATGTGAGACGGATATGAGGCTGTTTGAACTTATTTGTCACGTATTTTCGACCGTCTCGATCCATCTCAAATCCCTTCAAATCGATATGACCGATCGTTCTCTCTCCAGTGCGCGTACTCTCTTACCCGCGTTCGCTCCTCCTTTGCTCAACGTCCACGTCACTGACCTCCTCCCCCATCCTAGTCATGGACGCCTCCTCCACCACCCGTGTGCATCATGGAGAGGTGCTCAGCGGGGACCGTGGGGGTCTCTACCATTGGGGACAAAGCGGAGGACATTGGTCGCACGAACTGGCGTGTCCGACAACGCGCCCAAGGGAAGGCAGAGAATGTAGTTGTGGAGAAGGACGCCGAAGACATGGAGTTTGTCGCGCCCGTGGCCATGCCTGCTTCCTACACCTTTCGTGTGTCGCAATGGCCACGCGCCTTGGAAGGCTTCACTCCGGAGCGAACACGTCCTTGGACACGGCGCACGAGTCATCACAACTCCAACGGTCGCAGTCAACATGGGGTTCTCCTACGCCGGACATTCCCAGCAACTATTCACAATGACCTCCTTCAGATTATGAGATGAGTGACCAAAATTCGTCTGAGGCAATGATCGAACACTAAAATGAAGGTGAAGGCAAGAGGAAATGCATTACTCAACCCTTGAAGATAAACCATTGTGTAAAGTTTGGTTGGTCACAAGCATGAAGCTTATTTGTGGAACCAAACAAAAGGGCTCCTAGTATTTAGGAAAAAAATCATGGTACCACGAACACAAGCACTACATGAAGTCGCATTCAATCATTTACACTCGCAGTGAGGGCTCTGTACAACATAGATCGGATGCCATCCAAGAGTGTGTCGACAATTTTTGTGATTTTTATGCACAAGTGTTGAATAGGCACCAAAGTCGTATTGGAGTCGATAGCAATGTAAGTTTTGTACAACATAGATCCTTGACACTCGTAGTGAGGGCTCTGTACAACATAGGTCGGACGCCATCCAAGAGTGTGTCAACATTTTTTGTGATTCCTATGCACATGTTGAATAGGCGCCAAAGTCGTATTGGAGTCGATAGCAATGTAAGTTTTGTTTGCTTGACAGTAGCCATCCTCTTTCTTGCTTGCTTCGTTTCTTGCATTATGTTGACGTGTGATTTTCGCTTGCTAGATGGGTTCTTCGTCGTTTTCGTACCACCAAGTTGAGAAAAGAATGCATTCAATATGTTCCATTGTTGGGTGCAATTGAACAAAAAACCGAAGTGGTCAAACCTCTTTGAAAATCTTAAGAAATTCGTCAACAAGATGAAGAACAATGATGAAGTAAGCTCTCGCCAATCTATTGGATTGGATAACGACGATGAGCCAAGTGGAGGGGTGAACGAACATGGAACATGTAACAATCCCGAATTAATAGTAGCAATTAGGAATTAAGTATGTACCGTCAACATCATGTTTAAAAAATTAATGTTCATTTGAAATTAGGATAATTCAACCCTCAATTTTCTCTGAAATGCAAAACCCTAATTAAAAGCCACTTCTAATAAAATGCATAGAGCTTGATCTATTTAAATTGAGTTCACATGATGACTTATCTTGAGTACTTATATTTAGCCTACCACTAATATTAGGAAGCTACAATAAGTATTCTATGGATTCTGGAATTACCCACAACACACTCATAGTTCAAAACCTAAACTTAAATCAAAATGGATACATATATTTAGAAACAGAAATATACACCAAAAATATCTGGAAATTACATGTTGAGTTGGACTAGCCAGTTTATGCCACATATAAATTTTCAAGTCATTTGGTGTTGTTTTGGATTTTGAAAATAAAAATAAAACGGAGTAGCAATTGTTAAATCGGAATTGATTAGTGGCAATTCAAAGTGCTATAATTATATCATAGCACTGCCATCTTAGAATTGTCACCCACTGATCAATGTAGTTGCAATTCGACATTTCTATGACGAGTGCTTCATAGAACTGCCCAAACTAAATTCTATTTTGTATGCTCGAACAGCTCATGTATCAACTAGGGATGTCTGTATCTTCCATGTTAGGCGGGTTATTCTCAAGAGGAGAGGACTCCGCTCCTCATTCACGAGAAAATGGCTGGTCACCAGGATGCCGAGTCCCATGCTCAAATCAAATCAAAATAATTGCAAACAACCCCCCCCCCCCAGGATTGTTGATAACTGGAGGCACCCGTTGTTTCGGGCAAGTCATGGATTGATGCTTGTTGGGGTGGGGGGTATAAACTTTTACCATTCTGTTTGGGAACCGCCTATAATGTGTGTAGCATGGAAGATATCGAGATCTCACAGTTGTTATGTTGATAGTGAAAGTATACCACTCAAAATGTTATTCATCTCTATTTCAAAATCGAGCTCCGGCACCTCTACAAATCCCTGCTTCCCTCTGCGAAGGGCCTATCTATTTACTTTTACGTTGAGTCATCACCCTCTTATTAAAAAGCACCCGCTGGAGAGCACCGCTGTCATTTGCATGCATTACTATTAGTTTATATCGGGTATGACTATGACTGGATCTCTTTTATCATGAATTACAATGTTTAGTCAGTCCTTGATCTTTAAAGGTGCTCTACATTTATGTTTTGCGGTCTCAGAAAGGGCTAGCGAGATACCATCTTGTTATATCATATTATGATTGTTTTGAGAAAGTGTTGGCATCCGAGTTTTGTTATTGTTGCTCGCTAGTTGATTATGCCATTGATATGAGTAAACATGAGACCTAAATGTTATTGCGAATATGGTTAGTTCATAATCTTTGCTGAAAACTTGAATGCTGGCTTTATATATTTGTAACAACAAGAGCAAACAGAGTTTGTAAAAGTTTTTCTTTATCACTTTCAGTTTGTCAACCGAATTGCTTGAGGACAAGCAAAGGTTTGAGCTTGGGGGAGTTGATACGTCTCCGTCGTATCTACTTTTCCAAACACTTTTGCCCTTGTTTTGGACTCTAACTTGCATGATTTGAATGGAACTAACCCGGACTGACGTTGTTTTCAGCAGAACTGACATGGTGTTATTTTTGTGCAGAAATAAAAGTTCTCGGAATGACCTGAAAATCAACGGAGCAACTTTTCAGAATTAATAAAAAATACTAGCGAAATAATCAATGTCAGGCGGCCCACACCCTGTCCACGAGGGTGGGGGCGCCCCCTGCCTCGTGGCCCCCCTGGACGTCCACTGACTTTAACTCCAACTCCATATATTTGCTTTCATAGAGAAAAAATTAAAGAGAAAGTTTCATCGCGTTTTACGATACGGAGCCGCCGTCAAGCCCTAATATCTCTCGGGAGGGCTGATCTAGAGTCTGTTCGAGGCTCCGGCGAGGGGAATTCATCGTCGTCGTCATCATCAACCATCCTCCATCACCAATTTCATGATGCTCACCGCCGTGCGTGAGTAATTTCATCGTAGGCTTGCTGGACGGTGATGGGTTGGATGAGATTTACCATGTAATCGAGTTAGTTTTGTTAGGGTTTGATCCCTAGTATCCACTATGTTCTGAGATTGATGTTGCCATGACTTTGCTATGCTTAGTGCTTGTCACTAGGTCCCAGTGCCATGATTCCAGATCTGAACCAATTATGTTTTCATGAATATATGTGAGTTCTTGATCCTATCTTGCAAGTCTATAGTCACCTATTATGTGTTATGATCCGACAACCCCGAAGTGACAATAATCGGGATACTTCTCGGTGATGGCCGTAGTTTGAGGAGTTCATGTATTCACTATGTGTTAATGCTTTGGTCTGGTACTCTATTAAAAGGAGGCCTTAATATCCCTTAGTTTCCATTAGGACCCCGCTGCCACGGGAGGGTAGGACAAAAGATGTCATGCAAGTTCTTTTCCATAAGCACATATGACTATATTTGGAATACATGCCTACATTACATTGATGAACTGGAGCTAGTTTTGTGTCACCATATGTTATAACTGTTACATGATGAACCGCATCCGACATAATTATCCATCACTGATCCAATGCCTACAAGCTTTTCACATATTGCTCTTTGCTTATTTACTTTACCGTTGCTACTGTTACAATTACTACAAAACTGCTACTGTTACTTTTGCCCCTGTTACCGTTACTTCCATACTACTTTGCTACTAAATACTTTGCTGCAGATACTAAGTTATCCAGGTGTGGTTGAATTGACAACTCAACTGCTAATACTCGAGAATATTCTTTGGCTCCCCTTGTGTCGAATCAATAAATTTGGGTTGAATACTCTACCCTCAAAAATTGTTGCGATCCCCTATACTTATGGGTTATCAAGACTATTTTCTGGCGCCGTTGCCGGGGAGCATAGCTCTATTCTTTGAGTCACTTGGGATTTATATCTGCTGATCACTATGAGGAACTTGAAAGACGAAAGAACTAAGATTTTTCCCTCAACTACGAGGGGAGGTAAGGAACTGCCATCTAGCTCTGCACTAGATTCTCCTTCTGTTATGAATAAGCTTGCGACACCTAAACCTGATTGTGCTATTAATTCTGATATGTCGCATGTTACTGATGATGCCACTTCTACTATGCATGATACTTATGATGAAACTACTTCTATGCTTGATACTACTGTGCCATTAGGTGAATATCTTGATGAACAACTTGCTAGGGTTAGAGAGAATGACATTATTGAAAATGAAATTATTGAAGATAGTGATGATGAAGGTTCTCCCCCTAAGTATGAATTGCCTGTTGTTCCTGAGGGTTATGTTATGGATGAAGAAACTGCTAGAGATTTTCTTGCTTGCAATGATAGATCTGATCTTAAGAATTTATTAGCTAAACTGAAACAGAAAACTCTGAATGCTAGAATGAAATATGACCCTGCTTTTGCTACTTCACCTATCTTTGTTAGTGGTAAGGATTATGAATTCTCTGTTGATCTTGAGATAATTACTTTGGTCGAATCTGATCCTTTTTATGGCTATGAATCTGAAACCGGTGTGGCACATCTTACTAAGTTAAATGATATAGTCACCCTGTTCACTACTGATGAGAAATCTCGCGACTATTATATCCTTAAGATATTTCCTTTCTCATTAAAGGGTGATGCTAAAACTTGGTTTAATTCTCTTGATCCTAGTTGTGTGCGTAGTCCCCAGGATATGATTTATTACTTCTCTGCTAAATATTTCCCTGCTCATAAGAAACAAGCTACCTTGAGGGAAATACATAATTTTGTGCAAATCGAAGAAGAGAGTCTCCCACAAGTTTGGGGGAGGCTTCTCTGATTACTTAATGATTTGCCTGATTATCCTCTTAATAAAAATGAAATACTTGATATCTTTTATAACGGACTAACCGATGCCCCCAAGGACCACTTGGATAGTTGTGCGGGTTGTGTTTTTAGGGAAAGAACAGTCGATCAAGCTGAATTGCTATTGAATAATATGTTGACTAATGAAAATAATTGGACACTTCCTGAACCAACTCCCGAGCCAACTCGTAAACCAACTCTGAAGAAGAGAGGTGTTCTATTTCTCAGTCCTGAAGATATGCAAGAGGCAAAGAAATATATGAAAGAAAAATGTATTAAAGCTGAAGATATTAAGAATTTACCTCCTGTTGAAGAAATACATGGTCTTAATATACCACCTGTTGAAGAAACACATGGTCTTGATAACCCGTCACAGGTAGTAAAGGTAGATTCTCTCTATAGGTATGATAAAGTTGAAATCCCGTCTACTAAGTTTGCTAGCCAATGCTTGGATGAATTTGATGACTTTATGGCTAGACAAGAAAATTTCAATGCTTATCTTGGTAGAGAATTAAAGAGTAATGCCTACATGATTGGACACTTGAGTAATTATATGGCTAGAGTTAAAGCTGAACTTAAAATCATTAGTACATATGCTTCTATGATTACCACTCAAGCAGAACAAGTACTTAAAGCTCAAACTGATTTGCTTGATGAATCAAATAATAAACATGATTTTGCTGTTAGAGTGGCTACTAGAATGGGTAAAATGACTCAGGAACCTTTGTATCCTGAAGGCCACCCTAAGACAATTGAGCAAGATTCTCAGAGAAATAATGTAGATGCAGCTAGTCCTTCTAAAAAGAAGAAAAAGAAAAATGATAGGACTTTGCATGCTTCTAGTGAACCTGTTGTAGACACACCTGAGAATCCCAATGATATTTCTATTTTTGATGCTGAAACACAATCTGGTGATGAACATGAACCTAGTGATAATGTTAATGATAATGTTCATGTTGATGCTCAACCTAGCAATAATAACGATGTAGAGATTGAACCTGTTGTTGATCTTGATAACCCACAATCAAAGAATCAACGTTATGATAAGAGAGACTTTATTGCTAGGAAGCACGGTAAAGAAAGAGAACCATGGGTTCAGAAACCCATGCCTTTTCCTCCTAAGCCATCCAAGAAAAAGGATGATGAGGATTTTGAGCGCTTTGCTGAAATGATTAGACCTATCTTCTTACGTATGCGTTTAACTGATATGCTTAAAGTAAATCCTTATGCTAAATACATGAAAGATATTATTACAAATAAAAGAAAGATACCGGAAGCTGAAATATCCACCATGCTTGATAATTACACTTTTAAAGGTGGAATACCTAAGAAACTTGGAGATCCAAGAGTACCAACTATACCATGCTCCATTAAAAGAAACTATGTTAAAACTGCTTTATGTGATCTTGGAGCCGGTGTTAGTGTTATGCCTCTCACTTTATATCGTAGACTTGAATTGAATAAGTTGACACCTACTGAAATATCTTTGCAAATGGCTGATAAATCAACTGCTATACATGTCGGTATTTGTGAGGATGTGCCTGTTGTGGTTGCAAACGCCACTATCTTAACGGACTTTGTTATTCTTGATATTCCCGAGGACAATAGTATGTCGATTATCCTTGGTAGACCCTTTCTGAATACTGCAGGTGCTGTTATTGATTGCAACAAAGGCTATGTCACTTTTCATGTTAATAGTAATCAGCATACGATACACTTTCCGAGGAAACAACCTCAAGTTCATAGCATCAATTCTATTGGAAAAATTCCAACTATCATTATTGGAGGTTTTGAATTTCATTTTCCTACTGTCAAGAAGAAATATGATATTCCTATTATTGGGGATGTGCATATCCCCGTTGAGGTAACCTAGTGTTATTCGAAATTTCTCTGGTTCCATGTTATTCAGAATGAGTTTGTTAACAAGACTTGATCAACCTTGTTAGTGGATTCCTTTTGATGAACATGAGATGGATGAAGTTAGAAGGCACAACCTTCTGTACCCTCCTTTTACTTTCTATTATTTAGATTAAATAAAGTAAAAATAGTATTTTCTGTCTGTTTTCTAAATTGTCCTTGGAATAAAAAAATACCAAAACTAAAAGTTCTCCAAATGCCCTGCAAATTTAATATGATTTTTTATGGAATATTTGAGAATATCTAGCACTGTGAACACAACATGGGGAGTTGGCACCTGGCCACGAGGGTCCAGGGTGCGCCCCTGCCTTGTGGGCCCATGGTGGCCCCCCTCCACTTATTCCGGCATCCACACACTTCTTCTTCCTGCCAAAAAAATTACCATCCAGCTCAAGCACGAGTTCTAGCTCACTTTGCTGCCATTTTCGATCTCCTTGCTCAAAGCTCCATTCACAAAACTGCTTCTGGGGGATTGTACTTTGGTATGTGACTCCTCCAATGGTCCAATTAGTTTTTGTTCTAGTGCTTTATTCATTGCAAATATTTGCCGCCTATGTGACCCTGTTCTTGAGCTTGCATGTCAAATTTATATGGTACCAAGAAATCTAATGCATGATATAGGCTCTAGGCACTTGTGGGAGTAGTTGCTATCAATTTTGTTGAGTTTGATTCACTTTTATTTTGAGTTACTAAAAATTTCAGAAATTTTTAGAAAAAGATGAAGAGATTTTTCTTGAGGGGCTCTTCTAGACAAGTCTCTAAGGATAAACAAGCTAAGGAGAATGAAAAGTCCAAGTATAATCTCCCTCGTGTGGCGGAAGTGCAGACGTGTGAATGGCCTTGTGATGATTTCTTGAGAGCAGCCAGGATTCATGATGATTTTATTCGTTGGCTGATAATGCGGGCCTCACCGACTTCCTCCACGACCAGCTCGAACAGTATCTCTTACTCACCAATACTTTCATGAAAAAAAATTACTTTCATCCCAAGAAATCACCTCCTTCAGTAGAGTTTCATTTATATGATGTGGCTAGGGAGATGACACTATATGAATTTTGTGTGGTCTGCAAGATACCTTCCAGGGGCAGCTTAGAGGAACCACATCGTAGAGATGTGGATGGATTTATTGATACAATTACTGTAGGGGAAACGATGAAGGTTTACGATGCAAGAATTACTAGCATACACTTCCCTGTTCTACGTTACTTTGCAACATTTGCTAGTAGATGCTTAATTGGTCACAGGAACTTTGGAAACCTTAGTGTTCCGGATATTATTATTTTGTTCCATGCTTTATTTCGTGATAACTCTGCTAGTATGGGCGCTATTATTGCTAAACGATTAAGTCTGAACCGTACAAAGGGCCCCATCTTTGGAGGTATCTATGCTTCACGCCTTGCTAAACACTTCAAGATACCTATTAGGCATTATGAGAAAGAGGAAAAGTTGTTACAACCTACCTTTCTAGATTACAAGAGCATGGTAGCACATGAGTTTATTGTTAAAAATGATGAGAAGATGCTTAAGTATAATTTGAGATTTCATAAGAAACACACACTACTAGGGAAAACCTTATACACAGAATCTTACCAGTAGCGCGTCTGCTAAAACGGCGCTACTGTTACCTGCTTAGCAGTAGCGCGACAGGAGCAGAACGCGCTACTACTATAATTGACACACCGTTCCCGACATGCTAGGTATAGTAGTAGCGCCCTTCTAGGAACAGCGCTACTACTACGGATTTTAGCAGCAGCGCTTTTTGCCACCCCGCGCTACTGTTATAGCTATTTTCACCTAACTCCCCGCGCGGCCTGATTCCCTCTCCTGATCTGCCTCCTCCCCCAATTCTCCACTCTCTCTTCTCCTCCTCATCGCCTCCGCCTCGCCGCCGTCTCGCCGTCGTCTCCCCCGACCTCGCCTCGCCGCCGTCTCCCCCGACCCCGCCTCGCCGTCGTCTCCCCCGACCCCGCCTCGCTGTCGTTTCCCTCGACCCGCCTCGCCGCCGTCTCCCCTGACCCCGCCTCACTGCCGTCTCCCCCGACCCCGCCTCGCCGCCGTCTCCCCCGACCCCGCCTCACCGTGCCTCGGTGCTGCCGTCTCCTCGGACCCCATCTCTGTCCCCGCCCTTTGTAAGCACTCTCCCCTTCCGATCCCTCTTGTTTGCTTAGTATGAACCCTAGCTAGTTTGCTAGTTAGTATGAACCCTAGGCTATTTTTAGTGCTAGTTAGTTAATAACAATTAGTATTAACCCTATTTAATTAGGTAGTATGAACCCTAGTTAAAAATGGATACTTATGGTAATTAGGGCAGTAGTTCCTAGGTACTAATTACTCCCTCCATTCCGATTTACTCGAACTAGTTGAATTAATAGAACTAGTTAGTAAGAACTTGTTGTTATTTTTTAGTTAAAGCAATTTTTCCCGCCTCGACGTGGACGATGCCTATCCTGCATCCTCGTTGTCGAGTCGGCGGAGGACGACACCTGCTTGACCAGATGGGCCATGTCCGAGACTGGGCTCCGCCGGGGTGG
Source organism: Triticum aestivum (assembly GCF_018294505.1). Taxonomy (NCBI): domain Eukaryota; kingdom Viridiplantae; phylum Streptophyta; class Magnoliopsida; order Poales; family Poaceae; genus Triticum; species Triticum aestivum. Next base: position 184,027,784 of record NC_057810.1, on the reverse strand, counting down.
TACTGGGAGGCGCTACCTACCGGGGGGCGCAGGTTGGTGAGGAGCCAGCCTGTCGTTGATGCGAACCTTCTTTGGTGGCGGTCGCGTGGGCCAGTGACGGTCCAGAGGCTCGAGGACTCCACGGAGGTGGTGCGTCACCGTGTCAGTGAGGAGGACGCGCACGTCCGTCACTACTTGTTTGCGTTGGAGCACAGGTTCTCCAGGGATCTCACTGGAGCTATGATCCCGTGATGGTTCCTTCTCTGTGGGTGTCCACCGCCCGTGCCGATACCCGTCGTGTGCTAGGGTTTTAGTTGTATTAGTGATGTTATATGTATGACACTATTCGTGATGTATTAGTGATAATATTCGATGATGTACAGACCCATGAGATGATTTACTTTTGCTTATTGAATGCATGCTAATTTGAGTCCTATAAGATATTTTGAAATGTATATCTTATGATGCTCAATATCCAAGTGGCCAGTCATGTTTGCAGGTTACACCTCCGAGTGGCCTATGTTTTGCCCGAGTGTTGATTCATTTCTGTTCCGGAAAATTTCAGGCGCTCGATATGTCCTATTTTAGCAAAGGTCATGCCGGATTTTTCCGTGAATTTTGGCATGACTTGTGCCAGAATATGTAGGAATTATCTAGTGCCCCGGATTTGTGTGTTGAGTATCCTGGTAGTTGTCTTCGATCAATTTTCAATTAATGTTTTAACTATGAACATAGGAAATGTTTGACGACGAAAAGGATTTCGGTATTTGCAAATACTGCGAAGACGAGTGCGGTGTGTGTGACGGAATCTTCCTAGATGATGATAGGCGCTTCAGCATCAAGCTGGACGAGAACTTCGAAGTGGATACAGTAAGTCACAACGACAAGTCTTTTTCCGTAATTAAGCATGACATTTGCTTCATTTGCTTCAACTTATATATTTTTTACTATTCTACTAGTGTATCCCCTGCCATGCAAGAGTTTTTGTATTGGATAAGATAGGTTTCAGTCATACTACAGAGGTAAAGAAAGTTTACTTGAAGACCGAGCATGGTTATATTTTCCATGCAAAATTACACAATTCAGACGACTACACCTATTTTGGATGCAAAACATGGCGAGCACTATGCAAGACTTATGCATTTGAGCCTGATCTGGTTATCACCTTTGATATTCGTCCGGAAGATGATATTGAAGGTAATACCGACATCTGGGTCGATGTGCAGACGCCTCCAGTTATACCAATATGTAAGTTTCTCAACCATATTTATGTCTTTGATATTGTTTATTCAAAAATAGTTGACAACTAATTTGTATTGTCAGCTTATTTCGGTGCAAGCAAAAATGTCCAGCTCTTGGTAGACAGGACCTACTACTGTCTCGGGGCTGAACTCAACTGCGAGGAGCTAAGTCATTATGTTTCATGGCTTGCGGATCTTGATACTGTCAAGACAAATTTTCTTCCTGCATTTAGAAATGTTAGTTCTGAAAACGTGCGACCAATAGTGTTCGTATTGAACTACGGTCACATCTATTTAGGAAGGATGGTAAGATTTTTACTATTTGTTCTCAATGCATCTTTTCCATACATTATTTTTGAAGCTAAACTTCATTGCTAAGTATGTTACCATACGATGTTCTTCAACAGGGACTCCCGATGAATGTTGTGCCTTATAGGATCAAGACTAAAGGTACCATGAGTATTATTATCTTACGGCCAAGATATCCTACAGATTACTTTAGTGCATTCAAGATCAGCGACGGATGCTTAATAGTGCAAGACTGGACCAAATATGTGATGGGGGAGCACAGAGAAGTACTAGGGGGCAGCAAACAGATGCGCTACCCACGATTAGGAGACAGGTTCATCTGCATGCTCCAACTTGATCAAGGAGGAGAGCTACACATGTTTTATGTTATTTTACCTAAGAGAGAGCAGCAGGAGTGATTAGCTAGCTAGAAATGAGTTTGAGGATGATGATGTGCTACACTATTACTATGATGATAAAATAGCTAGTGTTGGTAGTAATGACTATGATGATTATTATTAGCTAGTGTTAGTGGTGATTAAATATATATTGTTGGTGGTAATGACTATGATGATGATTAAATAGCTTGTGCTGGCGGATTAGATTCAATTGGAGGCAACATGGGGTGCACATCGAAAGTACTACTAGTCCAAACAAGATCAAGTTTGGATTAGTAGTATACTTTTGACATGCACCACATATTGCCTCCACTCGAACCTAATTCACCTTCATTTGACACACTGTTATGGACATAATGATGTAAACCTCGTAACTGGTATTGTACCAATATTTGTACGATGGCGCATAAATACACTAAAAATAAAAAAAATAAAAAGAATACTAGTAGCGATGGAGAGAAAACACGCTGCCAGTAGTTACATTAGCAGTAGCGTGGGATTGGACAAATGCTGCAGCTATTTGTCCTAGCAGTAGCGCGTGCGGGCACGCGCTACTGCTAAGCAATAGCTGTAGCGCCTTATTAGTGGCGCGCCTGCCCGCGCTACTGATACACCTAAAACCCGCGCTGCTGCTAGCCTTTTCCCTAGTAGTGACAGTGAGACTATTATCTTGCCTGCACCCGCTTTGTTTGACTTGACTGCGGGCACATACCTCGTCTTGGCGGAGGCTGTGTACGCGTACCGGGGCCAGACATCAGCCCTAGAGCCTGAGTCAGAACCATCACTTGACCCTTATCGTCCATCCTTTTATCAATGGGATCCGGAGGAGATCGCCAGTGGTAGACGGATAGCACTCCTCAGTACACCGGAGAGAGTAGTTATGATCCATGGCCATAGAACAACTTAGGACAAAAGCCTAAGCTTGGGGGAGTACATATTTCTCACCGACATTACATTCATGTTCACACACTCATTCTAGTCGTCGGTGCTCATACTTTTTCATTGTACTATCCATGCTAGTTTAATTTCTTTTTCAAGCTTTCTTCTTGTGTGTTTAATAAACCTTAAGAAAAACAAAAAAATTAGTTAGCCTACTCTCCATGCTTGCAGTAGTAAATAAAAGAAAACCCAAAACGATTTCTTGTTCTTCTTTTGCTTGTTGGGAGCTTTCCCGTGTAAATAGTTTTATTTCTTTTCTTTCCTTTGGGGGCCGAGAGGAGAAGACCATAATGAAAATGTCTAAGTGGCTCTCATATGCATGATTGTTGATTTAACCAAGATCCCATATTACCTTGTCTTCTCCCTTGAATTGAATGCTTGCAGATTCTAACTTAGTCCAACGCATGTGCGCTATTATTATTATAAATACCATTCGGTCGTGCAAGTGAAAGGCAATAATGACGACATACGATGGACTGGCTGAGATGAGAGAAGCTGGTATGACCTCGACCTCTCTTGTTTTTGTAAATATGATTAGTTCATCATTCCTTATTTAGCCTATTATGAATAAACATGTTTGCAATGACAATTAGAGATTATAGTTGCTTATGACATGCTTACTTAGCTAGGAGCTTATAATGGTTTACCTTGCGTGCCAACATGCTATTAAAATCGTTGTGATGTGGTATGATAGGGTGGTATCCTCCTTTGAACGATTCGAGTGACTTGACTTGGCACATGTTCACGCATGTAGTTGAAACAAAATCAACATAACCTTCACGATATCTATGTTCATGGTGGATTATATCCTACTCATGCTTGCACTCGGTGTTGATTAATTTTAATGCATGTTCATGAATGTTGTCGCTCTCTCAGTTGGTTGCTTCCCAGTCTCTTGCTAGCCTTCACTTGTACTAAGCGGGAATACTGCTTGTGTATCCAAACTCCATGAACCCCAAAGTTATTCCATATGAGTCCACCATACCTTCCTATATGCGGTATTTACCTGCCGTTCCAAGTAATTTTGTATGTGCCAAGACCAAACCTTCAAATGAAATTCTATTTTGTATGCTCGAACAGCTCATGTATCAACTAGGGTTGTTTGTATCTTCCATGTTAGGCAGGTTATTCTCAAGAGGAGTGGATTACGCTCCTCATTCACGAGAAAATGGCTGGTCACCGGGATGCCCAGTCCCATGCTCAAACCAAATCAAAATAAGTGCAAACAAAACTCCCCCAGGATTGTTGATAGTTGGAGGCACCCGTTGTTTCGGGCAAGCCATGGATTGATGCTTGTTGGTGGTGGAGGAGTATAAACTTTACCATTCTGTTTGGGAACCGCCTATAATGTGTGTAGAATGGAAGATATCGAGATCTCATAGTTGTTATGTTGACAGTGAAAGTATACCACTCAAAATGTTATTCATCTCTATTTCAAAATTGAGCTCTGGCACCTCTACAAATCCATGCTTCCCTCTGTGAAGGTCCTATCTATTTACTTTTATGTTGAGTCATCACCCTCTTATTAAAAAGCACCCGCTGGAGACCACCGCTGTCATTTGCATGCATTACTATTAGTTTATATTGGGTATGACTATGACTGGATCTCTTTTACCATGAATTACAATGTTTAGTCAGTCCTTGATCTTTAAAGGTGCTCTGCATTTATGTTTTGCGGTCTCAGAAAGGGCTAGCGAGATACCATCTTGTTATATCATATTATGATTGTTTTGAGAAAGTGTTGTCATTCGAGTTTTATTATTATTGCTCGCTAGTTGATTATGCCATTGATATGAGTAAACATGAGACCTAAGTGTTATTGTGAATATGGTTAGTTCATAATATTTGCTGAAAACTTGAATGTTGGCTTTACATATGTGCAACAACAAGAGCAAACCGAGTTTGTAAAAGTTTTTCTTTATCACTTTCAGTTTGTCAACTGAATTGCTTGAGGACAAGCAAAGGTTTGAGCTTGGGGAGTTGATACGTCTCCGTCGTATCTACTTTTCCAAGCACTTTTGCCCTTGTTTTGGACTCTAACTTGCATGATTTGAATGGAACTAACCCGGACTGACGTTGTTTTTAGCAGAACTGCCATAGTGTTATTTTTGTGCAGAAATAAAAGTTCTCAGAATGACCTGAAAATCCACGGAGCAACTTTTCAGAATTAATAAAAAATACTAGCGAAAGAATCAACGTCAGGGGGCCCACACCTTGTCCACGAGGGTGGAGGGCGCGCCCCCTCCCCTAGGGCGCGCCCCTGCCTCGTGGGCACCTTGGACGTCCATCGACCTCAACTCCAACTCTATATATTTTCTTTCGCGGAGAAAAAAAATTAGAGAGAAAGTTTCATCGCGTTTTACGATACGGAGCCGCCGCCAAGCCCTAATCTCTCTCGGGAGGGTTGATCTGGAGTCCGTTCGGGGCTCCGGAGAGGGGGATTCATCACCGTCATCATCATCAACCATCCTCCATCACCAATTTCATGATGCTCACCACCGTGCGTGAGTAATTTCATCGCAGGCTTGCTGGATGGTGATGGGTTGGATGAGATTTACCATGTAATCGATTTAGTTTTGTTAGGGTTTGATCCCTAGTATCCACTATGTTCTGAGATTGATGTTGCTATGACTTTGCTATGCTTAATGCTTGTCACTAGGGCCCGAGTGCCATGATTTCAGATCTGAACCTATTATGTTTTCATGAATATATGTGAGTTCCTGATCCTATCTTGCAAGTCTATAGTCACCTATTATGTGTTATAATCCGACAACCCCGAAGTGACAATAATCGGGATACTTCTCGGTGATGACCGTAGTTTGAGGAGTTCATGTATTCACTATGTGTTAATGCTTTGGTCCGGTACTCTATTAAAAGGAGGCCTTAATATCCCTTAGTTTCCATTAGGACCCAGCTGCCGCGGGAGGGTAGGATAAAAGATGTCATGCAAGTTCTTTTCCATAAGCACGTGTGACTATATTCGGAATACATGCCTACATTACATTGATGAACTGGAGCTAGTTCTGTGTCACCCTATGTTATAACTCATAGATGATGAACCGCATCCGACATAATTATCCATCACCGATCCAATGCCTATGAGATTTTCACATATTGCTCTTTGCTTATTTACTTTACCGTTGCTACTGTTACAATTACTACAAAACTGCTACTGTTACTTTTGCCACCGTTACCATTACTTCCATACTACTTTGCTACTAAATACTTTGCTGCAGATACTAAGTTATCCAGGTGTGGTTGAATTGACAACTCAATTGCTAATACTTGAGAATATTAGTTGGCTCCCCTTGTGTCGAATCGATAAATTTGGGTTGAATACTCTACCCTGGAAAACTGTTGCGATCCCCTATACTTGTGGGTGACCGACATGTGGCATCCACCGTAACGGCCTAACGGTATTAGGCCCAGTAGCGTCATGTGGGCCGTCCAATATGATTCCAGCCCATTGTAACTTCCGGCCCATGTATGGCCCATGACGTCTTTCGGCCCATATGAGTCCCTTTGTAACTCTTGGCCCACTAACGGCCCGTGGTGAAACCGGCCCACAATGAACAATGTATCGCTTTATACCCATTAGCGGCCCATTATTCCATTGGGTTGTTTCCAGCCCGTGTTACCTTTCGGCCTTCTCAGGGCCCATTTATTCTTGGGCTCATTTCCAGCATTCGGTTACTCATGGCTCGTTACTGGCCTTTTCTGCTTGTGGGCCATATTCAACCCATGGATACAGTCGGCCCGTTTGTGGCCCGTCAATCTGTTGGGCCATTTTCATAGCATCATCAAATACGGCCTATTAACGGCCCGTCATGGTCAGCCCATAAAACGTACGATTTCCACTCTAGCCCGTTTACGGCCCATTATACGGCTCGTACGAGGCCCATAGATGAGACGGCCCGTAAAAGCCCATGAATCCTACGGGACGTAGAAGGCCCATTGATCCATAGGCCCATTGAAGGCCCATTAATCTAACGGCCCATAGAAGGCCCATGGATCCGATAGCCCATAGAAGGCCATGGATCGTCCGTCCCGTAGATGGCCCATGGATCGTACGGTCTGTGGAGGGCCATGGTCACTACACTGTTTGGGCGAGTTGGCCCCCGTTTGAACGATATAGCATATTCAAAGAATTATCCTACTTTATACTATCAGCTCTAAAAATATACACTATACAACAAAGAGACCAAGGCATAAAAACGTAGAATAATCCTACACTATACAATAAAGAAATTACAGCCGATTATACCCACTGGGCATTATGGTTCGGCACCGGTGATAATAAAGCATACACAAACAACAAATTACATACACTGGGCACATACAGCTCATACACCATGGACGTGCATCAACTTAACTCCATTTGAACTATAATCTCTTTAGAAAATAGGATTGGCCGGATTCAAATAGCACAAATTTCAGTCTGCAAAATCTCCAATTCCTTCGTGGTTACCTCAGTGTCTTGTTTCATTTTTTTGACTCCTGCATCTAATACCTACATGTCCAGTCTCAACTTGTTGATTGTACGTTGAGAATCATGTACACGTTGTCTTGCCACCTCTAGTTGATTCTCGAGAACATCAGCACATTCCAATTCCAATCCATAATCATTCGGTAACGGCCATGCCGCACTGCTCGCAGATCTTTGTGTTGATATCACTTCATCCTGAAATGTTTCTGTAAGTACACATGACTAGGGAAAAATTATAGTTACAATAGTGAAGCGAGCAAGACAGACTATTTTGTACTCCCTCTGTCCCAAAATAAGTGTCTCAAGGTTAGTACAACTTTGTACTAGAGCTAGTACAAAGTTAAGACACTTATTTTGGGACGAAGGGAGTACATGTCAAAACAGGACTAACAATAATGTTACACGTCATGAAGCATAAGCAGGGGATATTTTAAAAATTATAAAAAAGGTAGTCTGTGCAGCCTGCATACAGAAATGTCTCTTAGCTCACCAGAGGAGCATGATGTTGGGGCAGAATCCAAAACACAAACAAGTTACAAATTTAGACAGCATGTTGCGTATAAGTAAGCAAGCAGTTGTCCATTCTGTAGCTGAATTAAAGTCTTAGGGAGCATAATGAACTATAGAGGGTTTCATACAAACATACTACAACAAGCAAAACTATGCAATTATTAGCCTAGTATCAACTAGATTGTGAGCCTCATGCAATAATAGTTGGCTAATAGACTTCAAAGCTTCAGGCACGCTTCCGTAGAGTAATTAAATGGTAAGGCCTTTAATTATGTCAACTAATAGTTATACAAGTACCCAACATCAGGCATCATCCTTTGGACATCTCATTAACTGAGGACAAATAAAGCAATTGAAAAGAGCAAATTAACTATGCCTGAAACAAACAAGGAATTGAACTGTTGAGTTGGATACAATGACTTACCTTAACAGGTTGAAGAGGCTCAGCGCAGCTCCTACTTCTCTTGCATGGCTCCTTCCTAATATCTTGTACTTGGAAATCCTCAATCTTATCTTCATTGCACCCCCTCTGCAAGGTGACACAAACTAGTTACTCGTCTCCTTGGAAGATAAATATGCATACTTTCCGGTCTATGAACACAAAAGGATGAGATTATAACAAAACAACACCACATAATGAAACATGCCGCATCTCTTGCACTTGCACACAATGAAATGAGCATTTACTATGTCTGCACTATGTAAAAACTAGGCATACCTTCGAACTGGACCTCCAGGTACTCTTGGAGAGCCTACTTTAGTGTACAGCCAAACCTTTATGTCACCTATGAGTTAGACAAGGCCCCACTACAGCAGCCCTTAGTGTTTAAATCGTTGACAAGCTCTGTTAGAGTGTTAGGTCAAGAATAACAATTAATCAAAGCAAACAGTCCTAGTATGGCTGGCTGATGCAAACAAGCAATTGAACAGATGTGTGAGCAAATCTTACGTATCAAGAAAAGAAGCAAAGAAGGAGGCTTAAAGACCATCACTTGACTGACCAGATTTAAGGGGCATTTAAACATCCTATGCAATGTATGAACTAACATAAACATTGCATATTCCAGATTCTACAATGGAATGCACATGTATTAGGTTATGCCATGTATGATGATGCCTAAATGTACACTATAGCAGGCAGGAGTGATTCATCATTGCACGCACAATTGAATTGCAGGTTAAGGGCCAGTTCAATTCCGCCTTTTCAGGGCTTATTGTCAAAATAAGCCATAAAGATGTAAAGAAGTCATTTTTGAGTTATAGGCTTGGGCTTAACTAATTTCCCTTTGGAGGGGGTTGTTTCGGGTAGAACCTCACTAAAAATTGAAGGGAAGGGGAATAGTGAAATGACTCTATTGTCTGCCTATATAACCCTACGTACCCTAAAACCATTGAATATCAAGATAGATCAGGAGTTCTGCCGCCGCAAGCCTTTGTAGCCACCAAAAACCTCTCGGGAGGCCGTTCCGGCACCCTGCCGGAGGGGGAACCCATCACCGGTGGCCATCTTCATCATCACGACGCTATCCATGACGAGAAGGGAGTAGTTCACCCTCGGGGCTGAGGGTATGTACCAGTAGCTATGTGTTTGATCTCTCTCTCTCGTGTTCTCTCTATGGCACGATCTTGATGTATCGCGAGCTTTGCTATTATAGTTGGATCTTATGATGTTTCTCCCCCTCTACTCTCTTGTGATGAATTGAGTTTTCCTCTTGAAGTTATATTATTGGATTGAGTCTTTAAGGATTTGAGAACACTTGATGTATGTCTTGTCGTGCTTATCTGTGGTGACAATGGAATTTCACGTGCCACTTGATGTATGTTTTGGTGACCAACTTGCAGGTTCTGACCATGAACCTATGCATAGGGGTTGGCACACGTTTTCGTCTTGACTCTCCTGTAGAAACTTTTGGGCACTCTTTGAAGTACTTTGTGTTGGTTGAATAGATGAATCTGAGATTGTGTGATGCATATCGTATAATCATGCCCACGGATACTTGAGGTGACAATGGAGTATCTACGTAACATTAGGGTTTTGGTTGATTTGTGTCTTAAGGTGTTATTCTAGTACGAACTCTATGATAGATTGAACGGAAAGAATAGCTTCGTGTTATTTTACTATGGACTCTTGAATAGATAGAACAGAAAGGATAACTTTGAGGTGGTTTCGTACCCTACCATAATCTCTTCATTTGTTCTCCGCTATTAGTGACTTTGGAGTGACTCTTTGTTGCATGTTGAGGATAGTTATATGATCCAATTATGTTATTATTGTTGAGAGAACTTGCATTAGTGAAAGTATGAACCCTAGGCCTTGTTTCCTAGCATTGCAATACCGTTTACGCTCACTTTTATCATTAGTTACCTTGCTATTTTTATATTTTTAGATTACAAATACTTATATCTACCATCCATATTGCACTTGTATCACCATCTCTTCGCTGAACTAGTGCACCTGTACAATTTACCATTGTATTGGGTGTGTTGGGGACACAAGAGACTCTTTGTTATTTGGTTGCAGGGTTGTTTGAGAGAGACCATCTTCATCCTATGCCTCCCACAAATTGATAAATCTTAGGTCATCCACTTGAGGGAAATTTGCTACTGTCCTACAAACCTCTGCACTTGGAGGCCCAACAACGTCTACAAGAAGAAGGTTGTGTAGTAGACATCACTGATGCCCATGTCACACCTGACCCTCAAGTAAAAACAAACACACAAGCGTTCATTGCCATGCCCGCTTGCATCTCCTCTGCCCTTTCCCTCTACCTCGATCCCCTGCTTGCAACACTATGGTTCCTCGAGCGAGCTGTCGCCACTGGTCCCATCTGGCCTGGTCCTCGATGATGCTCTGTCCAGCTAGGCCACATGTCCGGCGGGTAGGGGCAAATCTCCCTGGCTGCTCCTCCCTCTGGCGCTACCCCTCATTCTCATGGTCTCCAGCAGCCGCTCCACTGTGGTTCATCCAACGCACTACTCCGGCGTGTGCTGCACAACTACGGCTGATGCCACAATGCGGCAGAAGGCACCTTATTTTCCCTCCCCTCCTCCCAGGCTGTGGCCTTGAGGTGCGGTTGAAGGATGAGCTCATCCAACAAGGTGAGGATCTCCTCTGATTTTTTGCCAAATTTTCATTCTGATCCACTATACAATGAATTACTATGAGCTGCTTCTATTGGTGCTATATGATGCATTGCTATGAGCTGCTCCTGCTGCTGCTATATGATGAATTGCTATGAGTTGCTGCTGCTGCTATATGATGAATTGCTATGAGTTGTTGCTGCTGCTATATGATGAGTTGCTATAAGCTGCTCCTGATGATGCTATATGATGAATTGCTATGAGTTGCTCCTCCTGCTGCTATATGATGAATTGCTATGAGCTGCTCCTGCTGCTGCTATATGATGAATTGCTATGAGCTGCTCCTGCTGCTGCTATATGATGAATTGCTATGAGCTGCTGCTGGTATATGATGAATTGCACATTGCTGCTGTATGATGAGTTGCTATGAGTTGTTGCTGCTGCTATATGATGCTTTCAGGTGGTGCTGCTATATGATAATAACCAGCCACTTGGACCATCGAATTTCAATAAACAATTGTTCTTCATTTAAATGTGGGTCATGCGTTCTTCGTTTAAATTAGGCAATGGGATCTCTATGGAAAACATTGACGAAAGTAGATTGTGCCAAGTAGATGGTATCTTTGTATTTGCATTTTGAGCAAATAGTGATGGTCTATTTTCCTATCATATTAATTACTGCACTGGGTTCAATTTATGGTGTTTGCAAGTCAAATTAATTTTCATATGGGCAACAAAATGAAAAAATATAATGCAATCTAGATTCACCGATCATACCAAAGATAAGCTAAAAACGCAATGAAAAGAACTGGTTGGCTTATTACATGGAGCTTATATTCACAGGTGCTTATTTTCTTAGGATAACCCGTAATAACTGTCCCTAAGAAACTTGGCCAATAGAACTGACATACAAATAACATGTCACAATGATTGCAATGGAGGAGTGACGTACCATAGCACACTGTATAGGTTCACCGCCGCCTCTCCTTTTTTTGCCATGTTCCATGAAATTGCCACATAAATCTTGTACTTTTTCATTGTGTAACCCTATCTGCAAATTGACACGGCTAATTTCAGACATCTCTACATGATAATACATTGCATATCCCTTGCGCATATTTAAACCACCAATTAATGATTGTGTGCGTAGCATAAACTAGCCATGGCTCTGTGTGCTGGACTAGCAGACACTCTAAGGGAGCCTAATGTAGTGCACTGGAATTCCTACATGCCACCCATGATTTTATGTAATGTACTGCTTCTGTTCCTAAATATATGTCTTTGTAGAGATTCCAGTATTGACCACATACAGATGTATATAGATGCATTTTCGAGTGTAGATTCACTCATTTTGCTCCGTATGTAGCCTATAGTGGAATCTCTAGAAAGACATATATTTAGGAACGGAGGTACGAGGTAGTGTCATGTATGACATCTACATATCCAATTTAGCAGCCAGTAGTAGAAATCATTGTCTGCACAAAGGGATTACTGGTCGAAAATCCTAGCAAAGCATGCTGGCAGAACAATACAAGAGAGAGAGACGCACTTACAAGATCATAGCAATGCCTCAGTCCAGGATCTTGGTTGTCCAAGCTGTTAGATCCAGAAGAAACATCATCCTTATAGTTTTTGCCAGCTGCATAACAGGTAACAGCGACTATTAGTATATTTGAAGTACATCGGGCAGGTGATGCTGGACGGGTTTAAAGGTGACAAGTACCTAGGCCACGGCGGGTGCTTGGCATCTTGCCAGACGGTGGGAATCAGGTTAGAAACATAAGGGTGATGATGTTGCGCTGGCTGTCGGGGTCCGGTAAGGAGATCTAGAACCATCGCGTAGTGTGTTTGTGGAGCGGCTCTGGTAGGGTGAACTATGGTGTGGGCAAACGGATCCGTGGTCGTGGACGAGGGCGTAGGTGAAGCTGCTTCGGTGGTTGGGTTAAGGATGGTGTCGACGATGCAGATTTGCGGCCGTGGACGGGGCGTCATAAGCTACTCCGGTGGTTGGGTTAAGGGTGGTGTCGACGATGCGGATCTGCGGCCGTGGACGGGGCGTCAGAAGCTGCTCCGGTAGGTTGGATGAGGGTGTGAGGAAGCGAATCTGAGGCTGTGGACTTGTGAGTTGGCAAAGCGGCCCCGGTAGGGTTGAGAATGGTATAGGCGAAGCTACTCTGGTAGGGTTGACGATGGTGTCGGCGAAGTGGCTCCAGTAGGGTTGAGGAAGGTGTCGGCAAAGAGGATCAGAGGCCGTTGACGGGGGCGGAGGTGGGGCGGCTCCGGGGGGTGTGGACGAAGCGTCTCCGGTGGGGAGTACGAATGAGCCCCTGCAGATGCGCGGCGGTTGACGAGAGTACCGGTGAAGCATATCCGATGTCGTGGACAAGGCCGGCACTGAATGGGCTGTGCTACAGTGATGGATGAGCAGTCTACTTGTTTCTAGGGGAGGTGGGAGGGGTAGATGCGGCCGTGGAAGTAGATCCGACGAGGTGGATGCCGCTGGTAGTGAATGGGCTATGGTACGCCGGTGGATGAGCAGTCTAGGGTTTCGAGAGGGGAGGGGAGGAAGGTCGATGAAGTACGGACGACGTGATGTAAGATGCTCTAGTGATCTGGAGTTAGTCGTTTTTGCGGGAGGGGTAGAGGAAATGGGGGTGCCGTGTAGTGGAGGGAACCGAAAGTTACCAAAGCAGCCCCGACCTATTATGTAGATGAGGGCGGTATTGTAACTGTTGGTCTCCGTGCACCAAGGACAAAAGGGGAATTTTGCATGCTAAAGACTAAGGTGGCGGAAATTTTAGAAGGAGGCGGGAGATTTTGCCGCCCGCGGGATCGTTCGTATCCAGTTTCAACTAATTTTGGACCGTGCTAGCGGGAAGGTCATGCTAGACTGTGTACACGGGGCACGCGTCAGCAGTTAATAACTGGTGTGAAGTCCACCCCAGAAAAAAAGACAATAACTTGGGATGATGCGCTGATAACTTTAACGTTCACACGGGCGCGGCCAATCGTACGAGTGTAGTGGTGCGTTCACAAAAAAAGGGATCAAATGCTTAGCCTATGTATTTCTCGTGTAAATAGATAATTTAGTGCCATTCGTTATTTACTTTAAACATAATGCATTGACGTGTTAGTGTAGAGGTGCACAAAAAGAAATGGATATTGTAGTCCGCTACTTAAAGGTGTTACCTCATATGATTACATAGCCTCCATTTCATAAATTGCGTACTCGTTGAATTCATATATGAATATTACATATATTACTTCATAATAGAACCTAAATCATCCAAGACTAATGAATTTGAATGCAAGAGTAACAATGGTGCATGCACATGATAGCTACATTGGTTGTTTGAAGAAACATCACTGTAACTTTGGCATGCACAACTGAAAAGGTTTATTTAAATAGAAAAAAATGTAATATGTGAGTTTCCAATCTTTATAGCGTTGAATCGATATTGTACCTTTGGCCACGATACGAAGTAGATATTGATTTATGTTCAAGCCATGCACGTCAATGATCGCTAGATAGTGATACATGAATGAATTGTGCAATCTCTCTCACACACGTACATATCTCATTTCCCTGTGGGCATCGGAATCACACACGCACACTCCGTGTATTTCTCTCCCTCCGTCAAGGTTAGAATTCGTCTTTCTACCCCGTCCTACAAGTCTCTCACACAGAAACACACACACTCTCTCTGTCTATCACGCACACCCCTTTAATTCCGCCCACCCACAGCCACTAATGTCTCAAAGTATAATAATGTCTCTCACACATATGCCTGATGGAGAAGTAAATGGTAGAAGTGGCGTGCAGGCAGTGTATTAGACGGCTAGGTAGACTAAACGAAAAGGCTATGCGGGTAGACTGAGGAGTCCTACCTATTCGCGTACGTGCCCATCCTTCCTGATAGGTGGGACCTATGCAAACAGATAAAAAATGTGTCGTAGCTAGTTCAGATGGATATTGGCGAGTGCGTGGGAGACACAACATTCTCTGGTTAAGGAATACTCCCTCCGTCTAGGTGAGTAAGTCACCTTATAAAAATCAGGTTTTCCCAAAACCTTTAGGCGTGGAACATTAACTTCCTGCTCGATCCCCTCCCAGCCTCGTTAGCCAGCGTTCTCTTCCTCCGTTGTCGCGTTCTACCTTTCCATTTTCCTCTTCTCAAGTGTGGAATGATCTGCATGCGATCCTTGATGCACCAGAACGACCACTGCATGCATCGAGGCAGGGCGTTGATTGGGCCTGCTTGGAGAGCTGAAAAGGCATCCTTATAACTACGTATTAATTGCTGATTTTGCTTCCATTTGTAATAGTGTCGTGGTTGGAAGTTTTGCTCGTCCCGGTGCTCTTTCTCGTCCAATCTACAACCACCTAGGTTGCGCTCACCTAGACGAAGGGAGTACACGGTTATCCTCATCAAAGGCCCATCTTCGCGCTTCCGCATGCACGAGAATTTGGTTCTGCTTGCAATATGGATGATACCTAGAGGATGAAGTGAACAGACATGCTAGCACGGGAGACCTATTTCCGCTATACAGTACTGGAGTACTCATGTTCCTACTACTAGTAGTAGTGGTACAACTGTGGTACACTTGATGGTCAAAATACTATTCATCCGGTCCTCAGAGTGAAGTGACAACACCTTGCGCGTGACACTAGTCCAGGAGGCGTGCTCGGGTTACCAAAGTTAGCCTCACCCTGTGCATTGTGCAGTCTGTCACCGCCGCTATATAGCACATTGGCATGCCTCGCCTCGTCTCCCTCTCCCCTTTCATAGCACCACTCCATCTCCATCTCCATCTCCATCTCCGTCTCCGTCTCCATCTCACTGTGCCCTGTGTACCGTCGCCTCGCTTACCTCCCCCAGTACCACTATTCCCTCGCTAGCCGCTCCAGCACCGACAACCTTCTCCCCCGTAAATCAAGCCCCCCAAAAACCCCACCTTCCAAACTCCACCATGGATGAACGCAAACCGCGCAACATCCATATGAGACGCGATTGGAGTAATCTCCCCAGTGACATCCTCGACCTATGTTGTTCGTGTATGGATATGTTGAACGCCCTGCGGCTGGCTGCATGCTCGAGGGACATGCACATGACCATCATCGAAGCGAGGCCTAAGCTTTTCAAGACACCTTGCTTGCTGCTATCTGGTCTTGCGAGATTGGCTCACCATGATACGTAGGCGTACATGATGCCCCTCGACTTCAATTCGATCTCCATTAGCCGAAACTTCTTTGCAGGTATGTAGTGGGTCGCCGTACATCATTTCCCTCAACTTCGATCCGATCACCATTGCCCGAAACTTCTTGGCAGGTATGTACTGGGTCGGCATGAACTCCCACTGGATGGCTGGATTCAGAGAAGACGGTAAAAAGTTGGTGCTCGTGAACTTCCAGACCTCCCATGAGATTATCGTTCCTCCATTGGATTATATAGAGTTTTACCATCGCGGTCCAAGTCATCTAGATTACCATGTCAGTTGGACGGACCTTGTTTTGCACAAGATTGTAATCTGCCAAGTGCCCACACGACATGCAAATTACGCAGACTTCAAGCTAATTGCCTTGTTCGACTGCGGACTCGCCTATCTTTACGCCGGTGCCTTCTTTAGCTGGAGACAACTCAGCTCACAGTGGATCATCATCAAAGCTGATACACACTTCTGTGATGCTGTTGAACACAATGGCATCATCTACGCGATCAACAAAGCAGATGGCACCATGTATTGCTAGGATGGCGCGTGTAAGTTGTTTTCGTCTCATGTTAATGATGACGCCATGACACTGTTTGAACTTTTTGTGATGATTGGCATATCCCTGTTTGAGTAGAATTTGAGTAGAACTATGGCAATGTATTAGAGACGCCGTAAATCAGCTGTATTTGGAATGAGTTAATTCATGCGATTGTGACCATGTCATTACAACCAATTTGTACCCCTGAATAATCAAACGGTTAGGAATATATGGATATTCTCCTTATTTTACAGTAATCTATATACTACTACTAAATATGAGTGTGTATCAATGGCCATGTTAGTTTCCTCATTTTCACGATGTAGAAACATGCACCACACTGTTTGTTTCATCTAACCATACATTAGGGAAGTAAATGTGCATATGGAGAAGTAAACGTGCATATGGAGAACTCGATATTTGGAAGTAGCGAAATCCTGTAATGCTTATGCTTACCATGTGTACATACCTATATTCGCCCTTCAGCAATCAATGGCTAGAATAACACCCTCACAAAAATTTTGCCCACAGAACACGAGTATATAACAATGCATGGTCTGTTAGTTACCTTGAAGAATTTGTTTGTGAGGACAGAACATGATTACATAACACGCATGACATGGTAGTTTCCTCTGAAGAATCGATTGCGAGATAACATGAGTATAACCATGCATGGCACTTCTATATTTTCGAACCCAGTATACATTTCCCTGTATTTTCCTCCCAGTTCCAACAGGGACATATCAATGCTATTTCTTGCATTATCCAACTCATACTCTGAACAATGCTTATCTTACATTAACAATGCCTATCCTTTTTGATATGATGCAGTGTCCCTACGGTTACTGCCCTCTGTAATCACACCACTTTTTCCAAAAACAGGGAAGCACAGCTAGTTCCTCGCTCGATCAGACGACGGCAAAAAACTGATGATCATTCGGACACATGAGCCGGAAAATTTATATTGCAAAACCCCCACTATATACAAGCACCGTGAAATACATGAGTATCCGGACAGTGGTTGTTACGTCTATGAGCAGGATACCAGCTTGTTGGGGCCTTCAGGATTTTTTAGTTGGAGGCGGGTAAACAGCCTTGGTTCACACTCTCTGTTTCTCAGACTCAATTATCCGATTAACCAGGAGATCACCGTTGGCAAGGACCTTGATGGCAGAGAGGCTCTGTTTGCTATGGAAAACTGTGTCTACATGGCGAGCCCTAGGAGTTCGGGAGCAAACTCCCCTGATTGACAACGATACAGCCTGCAGCCAAAAGAAGGTGAGAATGACAAAGGCATCCGGATTAACTTTGATCCTTGGATGTCTCAATTACGATAGGTAGTGATGTGGTTCAAGCCTTCAGGTTGATAGGTAATTGGGCTATTGCGTCGAAAGGGTGGAGGACTGGTGTCTCTAGATCACTGGTCGCTGAAGCGGGGCTGCAAATTATGATGATGTTGGATCATCTCTTCGAGTAACTTTGTTATCTTTGTTGCTGGTTCTGGATGGGTAGTTCTTTCTTTTGTTATGCATATTCCTTGTCATTTGGTCATCCTCGTCTATGTCACTCTTACTATGTAATAGTTGCCTCTGTTTAGAATGTCATTCTCGTCTGGATCACGAGAGTCTGTGCGCTGCAGATGGGTGCGTTTTGGTGGTGTAGCAAGACTTCTTATGAACTATCATGTCTTGCTGTTTATGATTGTAGTAGTCACTAGTCAGTGTTTGAATGTTGTATATATCGTTGTTTCAAAATGTTTATTGTCTCGAACTACTGGTGGGCTAAATGAGGGCATCACCATTCTCAAGTGTTCAGAGTATATCTCCTTTTTTCAAGTTATATAATTTGAGCTCAGTGTCTTTTCGATGATGTACACTTATTTGGGCCAGTGAGGTGTCGTTGAATATGGGCCGAGTAGTAGCGCAATGCCAAACAGGTCAATTATGACTCTCCGGCCGGGCTCTCAAAAGATCCTCAAAAAAAGGCCGGGCTCTCCAAAAAAGAAAGAATAAGGACTCTTAGGCCGACATGTGGGTGCCACCGGTGTTTTCGTGCGCTTGCGCGCCGAGAGCATATTGGCGCGTGTTCGAAATTCATGCTACCTTTTCATCCCTAATCTCCCGTCCCTCCCCCACCTCTGGAATCTCGATTCCTACTCCAGTTCCCCCAAATCCCCCTCCTGTACTCCCTGTACTCAAGCGCACTGTCATGTCGCCGATCAACGCGGATCTCCGAGCCGGAGATCCTGAGGTCCGTCCTGCCTTCAGTTGCTGCGTTCTGTCGCTCAACAGTGACATGGCGGCGCTTGACGACCAGTTTGCCGGCAAAGCGCTGATGGTAACCATCAACGGCGACCGGCCTCCCGTCTCGCCGGACGACCTTGTCAAAGCTCTTGGCATTGTGCACGGCATCCAAATAAGTGACTTGCTCGTCGAAGTCTGTCCGCCACCGGCTGATTTCTTCGTCAGGTTCCAGACAACTTTCGACTGCAGTTGTGCGTTCGAATCTTCCCGGCGTTTGTTCTACGATGACGCACTGGTGAGCTTTGATCGGTGGCACCGAGGATGGGGCTCGGTGCCCTCTGAGCTTGAGTTTTAAACAAAGCTTATCTTTCACGGCATGCCTCGACGTGCTTGGAACAACGAGTCCATGAATGAGCTTATCAACGACCTTGGAGGTGAGCTCGTAAGTATGTTTGTTCCTCCAGATAGCTGGGCTCTGACGGTTATGGCATGGATGAAGAAGCCGTCCACCATACCGAAGGTGATTGGTGTTGAGATACCGGTGCAGGAACCGGGGATGTACTATTCGTCGCCACCAAGGCCGCCGCGGACCACGTTAGGGATGTACTTGTATCGAGTGTTCGTGCATGTCGAAGAAGTGGTCAATCCATCAATCGAAGTCCTGCCACCGCCGCTGGTGCCAGGGTCCGTCGACGACGTCCATTACAGGAGTCAACGTCAGACTTTCCCCGTGTTGCTCAGAACGATGGATGGCACAGGGCCTACACCATCGCGCGGCGGCGGCCACTGCTTCTTTGGGAGAAGAGGCAGGGTTGGCTGCCTGGATGTTCTATAATTTGAGGTAACAACTGAATCTTGTCAGATAGTAGTTAAATCTAAGCTATGGGTGTGAAGCACTGATGTGCGAGAACATTTGATTGTGACCTGTTCTAATTTTGTACCTGAACTTCTTTTAGAAAGGGTTGTGCGTCAACTTAATGTGCTAGCAGAACTTATTGTGTTGTCTGTCTGTTTTTTTGCACAACATTCAAGATATTTCCCCGTCATTGCTAAAGACGATGAACCGTTATGTACGAGTTCGTTGGTTTCAACATAGCAGTACTGATACGTCTCCGTCGTATCTATAATTTTTCATTGTTCCATGCCAATATTATTCACTTTCATATACTTTTTTGGCAACTTTTTATATTATTTTTGGGACTAACATATTGATCCAGTGCCCAGTGCCAGTTCCTGTCTGTTGCATGTTTTTTGTTTTGCAGAAACCCAATGTCAAACGGAGTCCAAACGGGATAAAAACGGACGGAGATTTTTTTTGGAATATTTATGATTTTTGGGAAGTGAAATCAACGTGAAACGGTGTCCGGGGTGGTCACAAGGTAGGGGGGCGCGCCCTACCCCCCCCCCCAGGCGCGCCCCTGACCCTCGTGGTCCACTCGTAAGGCGGTTGACGCTCTTCTTCTCACGCAAGAAAGCTAATTTTATGAGAAAGATCTAGGCGAAAGATTCACCCCAATCGGAGTTACGGATCTCCAGATATAAAGGAAACGGTGAAGGGGTAGAAGCAGAGAACGCAGAAACAGAGAGATAGATCCAATCTCAGAGGGGCTCTCGCCCCTCCCAAGCCATGGGAGCCAAGGACCAGAGGGGAAACCCTTCTCCCATCTATGGAGAAGGTCAAGGAAGAATAAGAAGAAGGGGGGCCCTCTCCCCCTTGCTTCCGGTGGCGCCGGAACGCCGCCGGGGGCCATCATCATCACCGCGATCTTCACCAACACCTCCGCCATCTTCACCAACATCTCCATCACCTTCCCCCTTCTATCTACAGTGGTCCACTCTCCCGCATCCCGCTGTACCCTCTACTTGAACATGGTGCTTTATGATTCATATTATTTTCCAATGATGTGTTGCCATCCTATGATGTCTGAGTAGATTCCTATTGTACTATCGGTGATTGATGAATTGCTATGATTGGTTTGAGTTGCATGTTTTATTATTGGTGTTGTCCTATTGTGCCCTCCGTGTCGCGCAAGCATGAGGGATTCCCGCTGTAGGGCTTGCAATATGTTTATGATTTGCTTATGGTGGGTGGCGTGAGTGACAGAAGCACAGACCCGAGTAAGTAGGTTGTTTGCGTATGGGATAAAAGGGGACTTGATGCTTTAATGCTATGGTTGGGTTTTACCTTAATGAATCTTTAGTAGTTGCGGATGCTTGCTAGAGTTCCAATCATAAGTGTATAGAATTCCAAGTAAGGGATGATATGTTAGCTTATGCCTCTCCCTCAAATAGAATTGCAATAGTGATTACCGGTCTAGTAACATAGTCAGTTGCTTAGGGACAATTCCACAACTCCTACCACCACTTTTCCACACTCGCTATATTTACTTTGTTGCTTCTTTATCTTAACAGCCCCTAGTTTATATTTACATGTTCTTTACTTTCTTGCAAGCTTACCCAAAAATACCTACAAAGTACTTCTAGTTTCATACTTGTTCTAGGTAAAGCGAATGTCAAGCGTGCGTAGAGTTGTATCGGTGGTCGATAGAACTTGAGGGAATATTTATCTACCTTTAGCTCCTCGTTGGGTTCGACACTCTTACTTATCGAAAACTGTTGCGATCCCCTATACTTGCGGGTTATCAAGACCTTTTTCTGGCGCCGTTGCCGGGGAGTAATAGCGTGGGGTGAATATTCTCGTGTGTGCTTGTTTGCTTTATCACTAAGTAGTTTTTATTTGCTGTTCTTAGTTGTTCTCTATCTTTAGTTATGGATATGGAACACAAAATACCAAAAAAATAGGTGTACTTGCTACTCATGAGGATGGGGTAACTCCTAAAACCCTTGATTCTCATCATGAGAAAAATATTTTGTACTACTTTGATAATCCTGAGAAAACCCCATTCAACTTTATAATGGGAGTAACGTTGGATCAACGTGAATACTTTAGGGATTATCGCTCGACACAAAAAGGGAAACTATTATGGGATCAAATTAATATGTTGAAGTGGTATGCTTGGCAACTATGCGTGGAATATGATTATACTTGTTGCTCTAGGATGAATTCTCTGTACCTTCCCTTTTCATGCAAATTTAATGATAATAAAACCTTAGCTTCTTATGCTAATGGTATATATGATTACTATGATGTGGAACAAATAGAAGAATTTGTTGCTTTTATGGGTGCTTATGAAATTGAAGCTATGTGTAAAGAGTTTGAGGATTTTGATGATGTTGTTTATAGATCTGAAAATTTAGCTATCCTCAAATATTGCTATGAGAATTATAAATACAATTATGAAATTAATGCAATTATTAAGAAAGTTTCCGCTGTCCAAGAAGAGACTAATATTTTGCAGGAATCTATGGAAGAAGAAATTGATGAAACATGAGCTCATTGGATGAAAAAGATGAGGAGGAGAGCGAAGAACAAGAGGAGGAAGAGCGGATTGATCACCCATGCCCACCTTCTAATGAGAGTAACTCTTCAACTCATACATTGTTTAATTCCCCTTCGTGTTTACCGAAGGATGATTGCTATGATGATTGCTATGATGACTATTATGATCCCATTGATTATCTTGAAGTATCCCTTTTTGGTGATGCTTGTGGCCAAGATGCCAATACGAATCATGCTTGTGGAGATGAACTTGCTATAGTTCCTTATGTTAAACATGAAATTATTGCTATTGCACCCACGCATGATAGTCCTATTATCTTTTTGAATTCTCCCGACTGCACTATATCGGAGAAGCTTGCACTTATTAAGGATTATATTGATAGGTTGCCTTTTATTACTACACATGATAATTTTGATGAATATAATATGCATGTGCTTGCTGCTCCTACTTGCAATTATTATGAGAGAGGAACTATGTCTCCACCTCTCTATGTTTCCAACACGATAGAATTGCAAGAAACTGCTTATACTATGCATTGGCCTTTACTATGTGTGCATGAATTGTTCTCTTATGACATGCCGATGCATAGGAAGAGAGTTAGACTTCGTTGTTGCATGACATATGTTACTTTATGCTCAATACTAAATTACAAATCATTGTTAATTAAAATTGTCTTTGATATACCTTGGGATCCGGGTGGATTCATTACTTGAGCACTTTATGCCTAGCTTAATGGCTTTAAAGAAAGCGCTGCCAGGGAGACAACCCGGAAGTTTTAGAGAGTCATTTAAGAGTCATTTATTTCTATTGAGTGCTTTCATATAGTTTAAAAACAACAAAAATAAAGAGGGGAACCCAAAAACTTTTCAAAAGGGAAAGTGAAAGTGAGAAAGACAAGCATTGTTGAAGTGGGAGAGCTCCTTGAACTTTGTTCATGCTCATGGAAACTTTGTGAATCTTGATTACAGAAACTTTTCATCAAAAATAATTATCCCCTTGTACAATTTCATTGTATTATAAAAATAATGTGCTAAGGTTTGCCTTTAGGATGTTTACAATGCTTGTTGGTTTGTACGGTGCAGGACAGAAACTTTGGCTGTAGTGTGCGATTTTACATTTTTAACTGGAACGTCAATTGGTTCTGATTCCTTTTGCACTGTCTTTCTATACAACTTGTCTATTTTTCCTAATTTTGGTAGAATTGTTGGGGTACCATAATTATGGTGAATGTTCAGATTGCTACAGACTGTTCTGTTTTTGACAGATTCTGTTTTTGATGCATAGTTTGCTTGTTTTGATGAAACTATCAATTTATATCAGTGAATTAAGCCATGAAAAAGTTATATTATAGTAGACACAATGCAAAAACAAAATATGAATTGGTTTTCAACAGTACTTAGAATGGTGATTTGCTTTATTATACTAACGGATCTTACCGAGTTTTCTGTTGAAGTTTTGTGTGGATGTAGTGTCTAATCGAGGATGTTTCGATGTGAGAAGAAGGAAGAGAGGCAAGAGCTCAAGCTTGGGGGCACCCCAAGTAAATATTCAAGGAGACTCAAGCATCTAAGCTTGGGGATGCTGGGGAGTCATCCCCTCTTTCTTCAACAAGTATCGGTATGTTTTCGAATTCGTTTCGTTCGTGCATTATGTGCAAGTCTTGGAGCGTCTTTTGCATTTAGTTTTCATTTTTATTTTATGCACCATGCTGGTATGAGATAGTCCTTGGTTGATTTATATAATGCTCATTACACTTCACTTAAATCTTTTGAGTATGGCTTTATAGAATGCTTCATGTGCTTCACTTATATCATTTGAAGTTTGGATTGCCTGTTTCTCTTCATATAGACAACCGCCATTTGTAGAATGCTCTTTTGCTTCACTTATATTTGTTAGAGTGTGGGAACATCTTTTGTAGAAAGAATTAAACTCTCTTGCTTCACTTATATCTATTTAGAAAGATGGCAGGAATTGGTCATTCACATGGTTAGTCATAAAATCCTACATAAACTTGTAGATCGCTGAATATGATATGTTTGATTCCTTTTAATAGTTTTGCGATATAGAGGTGATAATATGTGGGATGTACTAGTAGATTGTTGTGTTTAGTAAAGATGTTGGTGTTAAGGTTTGTGATTCCCGAAGCATGCACGTATGGTCTACTAACTATGTAACCAAATTGGCGCGCATTGTATTTTGATTGTTTATCTTTGCGTGAAGGTCGGGGGCGCGCGATGGTTAACTCCTACCAACCTCCCCCATAGGAGCATGCGTGTAGTACTTTGTTTCAAGGGCTTCTAAATTTTTGCAATAAGTATGTGAGTTCTTTATGACTAATGTTGAGTCCATGGATTATACGCACTCTCACCCTTCCATCATTGCTAGCCTCTTCGGT
Organism: Triticum aestivum; assembly: GCF_018294505.1. NCBI lineage: Eukaryota > Viridiplantae > Streptophyta > Magnoliopsida > Poales > Poaceae > Triticum > Triticum aestivum. The sequence goes on along the minus strand of NC_057810.1, from coordinate 184,003,074 downwards.
ACCGTGCATTGCCCTTTCTCACCTCGAGAGTTGGTGCAAACTTCGCCGGTGCATCCGAACCCCGTGATACGATACGCTCTGTCACACATAAGCCTCATTATATCTTCCTCAAAACAGCCACCATACCTACCTATTATGGCATTTCCATAGCCATTCCGAGATATATTGCCATGCAACTTCCATCATCATCATATTCATGACTTGAGCATTCATTGTCATATTGCTTTGCATGATCGTAAGATAGCTAGCATGATGTTTTCATGGCTTGTCCGTTTTTTGATGTCATTGCTACGCTAGATCATTGCACATCCCGGTACACCGCCGGAAGCATTTATATAGAGTCATATCTTTGTTCCAGTATCGAATTATAATATCGAGTTGTAAGTAAATAAAAGTGTGATGATCATCATTATAGAACATTGCCCCATAAAAAAGGGGGGGAAGGCCACAGAAGCCTAAATAAAAAGGGGGCCTAAGAAGCCCACCAAAAAAGAGAAAAAGAAATGGGGCAATGTTACTATCTCTTTTTCCACACTTGTGCTTCAAAGTAGCACCATGTTCTTCATATAGATTGTCTCCTATGTTGTCACTTTCATATACTAGTGGGAATTTTCATTATAGAACTTGGCTTGTATATTCCAACCATGGGCTTCCTCAAATTCCCTAGGTCTTCATGAGCAAGCAAGTTGTATGCACACCCACTTAGTTTCTTTTTTGAGCTTTCATACACTTATAGCCCTTAGTGCATCCATTGCATGGCAATCCCTACGCCTCACATTGACATCAATTGATGGGCATCTCCATAGCCCATTGATTAGCCGCGTTGATGTGAGACTTTCTCCCTTTTTGTCTTCTCCACATAACCTCCATCATCATGTTCTATTCCACCCATAGTGCTATATCCATGGCTCACGCTCATGTATTGCGTGAAGGTTGAAAAAGTTTGAGAATACTAAAGTATGAAACAATTGCTTGGCTGACACCGGGATAGGCATGAGGGGTACCTTGTGTTAAGAAAAGGGAGCATACAAGACTATATGATTTTGTAGGGATAACTTTCTGAAGCATTGATGTTTTGAAATACATGATTGTTTGTTGGGATGCCCTAAGTATTATTGCTTTTATGTCAAATGATAGGCTATTGCTTTGAATCACTCGTGTCTTAATATTCATGCCATGATTAGACATATGGTCAAGATTATGCTAGGTAGCATTCCACATCAAAAATTATTTTTTTTATCATTTACCTACTCGAGGACGAGCAGGAATTAAGCTTGGGGATGCTGATACGTCTCCGTCGTATCTATAATTTTTGATTGTTCCATGCCAATATTATTCACTTTCATATACTTTTTTGGCAACTTTTTATATTATTTTTGGGACTAACATATTGATCCAGTGCCCAGTGCCAGTTCCTGTCTGTTGCATGTTTTTTGTTTTGCGGAAACCCAATATCAAACGGAGTCCAAACGGGATAAAAACGAACGGCGATTTTTTTTGGAATATTTATGATTTTTGGGAAGTGAAATCAACGTGAAACGGCGTCCGGGGTGGTCACAAGGTAGGGGGCGCGCCCTACCCCCCCCCCCCCAGGCGCGCCCCTGACCCTCGTGGTCCACCCGTAAGGCGGTTGACGCTCTTCTTCTTGCTCAAGAAAGCTAATTTTATGAGAAAGATCTGGGCGAAAGATTCACCCCAATCGGAGTTACTATAAATGGGTTGTAGTAAATTTCATTAGAATTAAAAAATGGGTTGTACATTCTTACAAATCGCAAATGGGCTATATGTTCTCTACCACACACTTGTGGGCCTTCTAAGTTGATGCGTCCCATAAAAAAACTAAGTTGACGCTTTGTCAACAACACATGGTTCTAGCAGCTATAGCCGTTAGATGTCCATCCAACGGATGTCGTGCTTCTTCTTCAATCTCGGATATTCTTGCTTCATCCGACCAAAAAATGATTCCTCCCCTGACATCTGGGGCGCACCGTTTCGTAGGCTGACCTATGGGCCTACTGAGTTGACGCATACCAAGGGCTTTGTCAACTTAGTCAATATAAACAATTCTAGCTACAGTGACCGTACGATGTCCATCCAACGGCCGTAGTGCTTCTTCAACCTCTGGTCTTCTTGGTCCAGCCGCCCAAAGCAACGCCGGTCGTGCCGCGTGCTCCTGCCTCCCGTGGCTGGTTGTGTTGCCGCGGAGGCCCCACCGCCCCTACTATTTCCACCGCTGGACAGGCCCTGCGGCGACGACAGTCTCACACCACAGTCGAACCAATGAACCCTCATACTCCTCTCTGCGCGGGTTTCCACTGTTGCGTCTTCCCCGGCTCCGCGTCGTCCCCTTCCTAGGCCTCACCATCGTCCACCGCCCTGGTGCTCACGGTGTGGCGTGGTCAACGTGGTCAAGGAACGACCTCCATCGGACATGGACTGTACGTGGAAAGGCTGACAGCTGGGTCCACGGCCGCAGCAAGGAAGTGCCTCCATATTACGCAGAAACTAATGATTCCTCCATCTGACAGCAGGGACCCACGGACGGGCCACCGTATTTCGCAAAAAAACGTTTCCCCCTAACTGCTGGGACCCACCAGCTACATCTTCGCACGCAAGGAAGTGCGTCTGAAAAAAACGATTTCCTCCCTGACTGCTGGGACCCACCATCTACATCTTCGCACGCAAGGAAGTGCCTGACAGTCGGAACCCACCTGGTCAAAGCGTACGTAGCGTTGTCATTCTGGTCGTGAACGTGTACATACATACTGGTCGATGTAGAATCGCGCACGTGTCATAGTAGAGGCGCGCATGTAGCATGTACACGTACGTACAACGGCTAGTGTGCAAGAAAGAAAATACGGCCACGTACGTACATACGGGCGGGGACTCGAACGCCTACTCGCGCATACGTACGGCCAGGGCTTGTGTACATAGCTGGGTCAGAACGGAGAAACAACATCGTCGTCATGTTCATGGGGAGCCAACCAGCTGGGTCGGAAGGGAATCGTCGTCGTGTTCATCGGGAGGGCTTGGATGGAACATGCGATGGAAACGAGGCCTGACGTACCACAGAATAGAGGAAACAACCTTGTGTTCGATCGTCCACGTTCTAAAGGGGATCCTGTTCATTGGGAGGGGTCTGGCGTACCACAAAACGGAGGAAACGGACTTGTGTTGGACCTCCTATGGTCGAAACAGGGTCCTGTTGATCGGGAGGGGTGTGGCGTACCGCAAAACGGAGGAAACGGACTTGTGTTGGAGCGCTAGGTCGAAATGGGGGTCCTGTTCATCGGGAGGGGTGTGGCGTACCACAAAACGGGACTCCATGGGATACTGTTCGTCTCCACCGTCGACCTCCTCCAGCCTCCACGGGCTACTGTTCATCCACCGTCGACCTCCTCCAGCCTCCACCTGCTCCTGTTTATCCACGTGCTCCTGTTCATCCAGCCTCCACCGCGCGCTACTCCACCGGCTATTGTTCATCCACCCCTCTCCACGGGCTCCTGTTCAACCACCCCTCCACGGGCTACTGTTCATCCACCCCTCCACCGTCTACTGTTCATCCAGCCCTCCACGGGGTCGTCCTTTTCATCCAACCCTCCAGGGGGTCCTGTTCATCCAGCCCCAACCGGCTCGATCGATCGGGGTTCTGTTCATCCAGAGGCAACACCACGGGGTCCTGTTCATCCACCCCCACCGCTCATTGTTCATCCAACCCCCCCCCCCCCCCCCCCGCAACGCTCACTGTTCATCCAGAGGCATCGATCGGCTTCAGTTAGAAGCAGTAGCGAAGGAATCGCTCGATCGGGTTCAGTTAACAACCATCAATCGATCGCTCGGGTTCAGTAACGCGTAGCCTGCAATGCAATCGCTCGGGTTAAGTATAGGCGAACGCCTCGCTCGGGTTCAGTTACATCCCAACGCCTCGCACCCACGCGCGTACATGTACGAGGGAAACGCGCATCGCTCGGCCCCGACTACCCACCGTAACCAGGAACACCCCGATATTTTCCTCGCCCTAGCTTCTACCATGGTTTTTTTCGTCATGGACGGCCCAAAGAATGTCATGCAGCTGCGTCTCCGGTCCGCCCAGGACGAAAAGCCAATTTTCTGTCATGATTTTTTGTCATAGAAGTAGGAGCCCACAACATCTATGATGATACCGGGTTTTGTCACAATTATCGTCATAGAAGTGTCATAAGTATGACAAAAAAAATTGTCCGGCCCAAAATGTCACAGATGTGTCTTTTTTTTGTATTGTTAATAGCCATCGGACGTTGTTCCGTGGCTCGATCCTGGGGCACCTTCTGGCGTTGGATCGCAACCGAGAGAGCGACCATTTCCTTCTTTGGAAGGACTACTTTGACTCAACCAACCCGCTGTTCAACCATTAGAAATTCTACCGGCGTTTCCGTATGAGTAGGCATCTTTTCGACCGTATTAGAGGGGGGATGGTCGGATACAAACTATTTCGAGTGCAAAGAGGACGCCCTTGGAAATATTGGCTTCTCATCTTATCAGAAATGCACTGCTGCCATCCGGATGCTTGCATACGGAGTGCGCGGTGATCTCATTGATGAGTACGTCCGTATGAGCGAGTCTACATGCCTAGACTCCATGTACAAGTTCTACAAGGCTATGATTGATGTGTTTAGCCTTGAGTACTTGAGAGAGCCGTCTCCTCAAGATACAACCCGCTTGTTTGGCGATGAATGCCACCAGGGCCTTCCCAGGGATACTTGGCAGCATAGACTACATGCACTGGGAGTGGAAGAATTGTCCTTCTGCTTGGCAAGGGAAGTATAAGGGCCATGTCAGGGCTTGCACTGTCATACTTGAGGCCGTGGCCTCATAAGATCTTTGGATCTGATACTCTTTCTTTGGCATGGCCGGATCACACAATGATATCAACGTGCTTCAACGCTCGTCGGTGTTTGCAAGGCTTGCCGAGGCAACAACTACGACAAAGGATACTATCTAGGTGACGATATCTATCCTCAGTGGACCACTATTGTGAAGACAATTCCTAACCCTGTTGGAGAGAAAAGGAAAAGATTTGCCCAAGAGCAAGAGAGTGCTAGGAAGGACGTCGAGCGTGCCTTTGGTGTTTTGCAATCTTGATGGGGCATTGTTCGGTATCCTGCTAGGACTTGGAGCACCAAGAAGATGTGGGAGGTGATGACAACTTGTGTGATCATGCACAATATGATCGTAGAAGATGAGCGCTCGAAATGTATCTACGATCAAGGGTTTCGGTTTCAGGGTGAGAATGATGTCCCTGAGCACGGAGGAGCGGCAATGTTTGAACAGTTCATCCTATTTCGGCATGAAATGCGTGACTGGAAAACTCACATGCAGCTGCAAAATGATTTGGTTGAGTATATGTGGGCTCATGTTGGCAACCAATAGATGTATCTTCTTTTCACATGTATTTGAGACAATTTAATTTTTATTCGGCTTGCAAAATTATGCATAATTTATTTGGTTTTGCAACTAAGACTGTGCTAACATCCAGTCGGCTGGACGTTAAGCAACAGATGCACACGATCCTTCGATGGCTGAAACAACGCTCCATCCACTATTCCTATTCTCCCCCCGATCGATTTATTGCACAATAAGTAAAAACACAAAAAAATACCTACATAGAATTCAAACATGCGTCGAGGTGGAAAGGACAAGCCCAACTACCATCACGCCAACCTAGTTTGTTGTTCATTAGGTGAAAACGGTAAGTCTTTTAAACTCTTTCTTACAACTATCATAAGAAAAACGAAAGCTATTTTTTGAAAAAAAAATCCGCTTCATCAATGAAAGTTACGAGGAGTATATTTCATGATGCCCCTCCCTCCCCCATCCCTACCCCGGTCGCCAAAGTTATCGGGACCGGGGTACATAAGTTATCAGGTCCGCGAGATGTGGGTTACCGTGCTATTAGCATGAAAGTTCCCGTGGGTATATTTTATCACCCCTCCCCCTCCCCAGAGTTATCAGGACCGGGGTACATAGGTTATTAGGTCTAGGTCTGCAAAATATGTGGGTTACCATGCTATTCACACACACGAATGTTACCGGACCCCCCCCCCACCCTCCTCATGTCAAAGTTATCAGGACTGGGGTACATAAGTTATCAAGTGTGCAATGTGTGAGTTACTATGCTATTCACACAAAAGTTACCCGAGGGGATGTTTCATCAACTCCTCCCCACCCCCCGTGCCAAAGTTATCAGGACCGGGGTCCATAGTTTATCAGGTCTAGATGTGTGAGTTATCATGATATTGACACGAAATCTATCGAGGGGATATTTCATCAACTCCCCCCCCCCACCTCGTTGCCAAAGTTATCAGGATAGGGCGCATAAGTCATGAGGTCTGCGATGTGTGAGTTATCATGCTATTCACACAAAAGTTTTTCAAATCCCCCCCCCCCCTCGGTCGACAAAGTTATTAGGACAGGAGTACATAAGTTATCAGGTCTGCAATGTGTGAGTTACCATGCTATCCACAGAAAAGTTATCGCGGGGATATTTGATCGACTCCCCTCCCTCCCGGTCGCTGAAGTTATCAGGACAGGGGTACATAAGTTATCAGGTCTGCAATGTGTGAGTTACCATGCTATTCATACAAAAAACTTATCGAGTGTATGTTTACATTAGTTTATTTTTGGGTCAAAAAAGCTACCACGATATTTGTACATAAGCTATTAGGTTTGTGGTGCATATAATTATCACGCTCATTACATAGAATTTACAGTAGTGCTACACAAACGACACCCATGCACGACTGCTGCACGATTCTACACATCCAGCCATCAAAATATTGCATGAAGTCCAGCACGGCCATTTGATCATCAATCGTCCATGAATCGTCCATTTCGCATCGGCTGTGAAGTAGTTTCGTAGAATTTACCGAGGTATGACAAACGAGAAAAAAAAATCGTTGTTCGAATTCTATAGGAGTGAAATATTTATTTCATCACTACAAAAAAAGACAAAGTGAAGTACAAAACACGTTGCATTGGTCCTTTTAAAAACTTGGAGCAAAATGGTTTTGCCTCCTCGTTAAAGGCGTTGTTTCTTTCTCGCTCTCAATTATTAAGGTAGAAATACCAATTAATCTGCGAATGAAACATAATAGATAGTCATATCAGTTGGTAGTGCATCGTGGCCACAATGAACTCGTCGTGTGTTCGAATCCTAGTGGTGGCACCATTTTTCTGGTCGACTGGAAAATATCTTTTCAGTTGAAACTATACTATTTTTTCATATGTCTGCCTATGAAATAATGCAAAATGCGTGCATATTCGTTGAAAGTGGCCGGCTAGCCGGCAATGCTAGCAAATATGGATCAACGCGTTTAGCACTCTGCCGACCCAAATTTAAAAGAGGACAGACGCTGAATGGGCGACCGGCCCAAACGAATGAAAAGCGGACAAAACGCAGTTCGTTTGGGTCGGCTTGTTGGAGTTGCTCTTAATTTTGTTGTACCTATTAAGATGACTGCTTTGCTAATCGAAGAAAATGAGTTGCTCCTGCCGTGCAGACAGATGTCAATCCAAGTCCCATCGTCGTCGTCCAGATGGATACGGGGTTTCGGCACCCCCATGCACGCGCAACAGTTCTCCCTTTCTCCGCCATGATGGACGCCGATCCAAAACAGTGCCGACACGGCGATTAGATTTGCTGATCCGTGAATGAATGAAATGGACGGCCTCGTCTTGGTCTGGTCTGGTCTGGTGCCGCCGGAGACGCCGACGCCGACACCGGAAAGTACAAGGAAACCATATCCTCCCCGCGTGCCGTGCCGTCCGTCGCCGCGCCGTCCGATGGCGAAAGGCTACTACTGCTACCCTAGCTAGCTCGCTAGGGAACAAATCTGTCCACAAATATCCATTGTCCACGTAGCAAAAGGCTACCTAGATGCTTGTTTCTTTCCTGTCCACGTATTCCCGTTGTAGCGAACGGCGTGTTTTTTTTTCTACGGCGGTAACGGCTCTCGTTTTTTTACCTTATCTCGTTATCTCGGCCTGGAGAATTTACTTGATCCGCTCCCCCACTTTGCTATCCCCCACGTTGACCACGCCGAGACTCGAGGGCCCCGGCACGTGACCCCCCACCACCAACCCCACTCAACACCACCACACTCTCCACTGCTTTGGCTGAGCCTGAGCCTTATCCTCTCTCGTGGAAGACATCTGGACCGTCCGTCCGATCCGACGGCGAGGGGCGGGTCCTCGGCGCCGCGCGGGCACGTGATCGCCAGCTGTTTGCCCACCGGCTGCCCCGCCCGGCGGTCACCACGTGGTGGCCGCCGGCGGTGGCCCTGCCGCCCCTCGTGGAAAAGGCAAAGGCGAGTGGAGTGGGGCTCTTTCCCGTTTGGCCCCTCCATGAGCGGCCCTTTCCGAGAACAGCAAGGGGGTCTACGTGCAAAAACGACGCGGATCGAAAATCGGGAGGAAGGAGGGAAACCTTTGGCGCCCATTCGCCCAATCATTTGAGCTGCGACGAAAAGACTGCGGTGCCCCTCCCCGCTGTCGTTTCCGGAGGGCCGAGGGCGATACTGTGGCGGTCAAAGTTGTACTGGGCAGAGGGCAGCGCAGGAACTTTTCCTGTCGACCGGTGGGGTATACATGCAGGCGGCAGGCCCCAGTACGATGCGGTGGGACAGACGGGGGCATGTACGGGATGGGATGAGACGAGGCATGCCGCCTTCCTTCCCCGCTGCTGTTCGGTCGTACTACGTGATGTACGTACGTGGTACGTGCTCGACCGCCAACGGAAGCGGCCGTGATGTGTGGAGCCCGTCGCGCCGGCTTGTCGTGTTGCCATCCGGATTAGGTGGTGGGATTAGTACTAGCGTCTTTGATGTGCAATGTGTCGTGCCGTGACCAGGTGCTGTGGACATGGCAGCCAAAAACGACAGCAGGTGGGCCTCTTTTTCTTCTGCCGTGATTAGTGGTAGAAGCTAGGGTTAGGAGTAGCCGTTAATGATGGACGCACATGCACGGCGGGAGTGAATGGCGATGTGTTCTACGGTGGGTGGGTGGGTGGAAGTGCAGCACCAGCGCCATGGAATAATAACGGTCCTGTCGTCTCCGACGGAGCGCATGCACCATGCAGCCGGCGGGACCCGGGCGCGGCCTGGATGCCTGCGTCGCCCCTGACCTGGCTGTTGGTCAAGCGGCCGGGCTCGGTCGACTAGGCATGGTATGGCGCCGAAGGCCGAACCCGTTTCGATCCTCTCACCGGTCCGTCCATCGGTCCGTCACCTGCCGCTGCGCTCCTGGGCGTACGTACCTGTACGTATGCTTGTACGCCCGGCATCCCATACTGACCACGCACTCATATGCTGGGCACGCCGGACTGGGCGCGGCGCGATCGCGGATCCATCGGTTTCCCCATGCGTAGGCTGCAACAAGGGGTGTGTAGCGTAGCGTAGGGGAGGCTTCAGTCCGTCCTTCCCTGTGATCGTCGGCCAGCCGTTGCACCTATGGATATTTTACTGGAGTAGCCTCGTGAGAAATCTGCTCGGTAAAGGAGATGCTCCTGTTGTAGCTGCCATGCCATGCCCTGCCCTGGCCGGGTGAGGTGCGGCCGTGCGGGGCGCCCGGTGGCGGTGGACTGGTTAACGGAGTGGACCCGCCTGCCCGCTAGCGGTGCTCAAAAGGCTACGGCTCTGACACAGATTATCCACCACGGGCAGTATAGTAGTAGAAAAAGATTTGGAGTGCTCTCGGTCGGCTCGGCTCGGGTAGGCTAGGCAAATGCAGCCGGCTCGATTTCGAACAGAGAAACGAAGCCTGCCGCTTGCCAGATAAACGCGGGCAAAGAAGAAGAAAATAATTGATGCAACATACTAGTACAGCAACTGTGGCACAATACAATGGTGCATGCACAGGACTGCCACGTTAGTCGATCTGCACATATTGCGTATTGCTTGCATGCTAAAACCATGTACATTTTCATCATAGATGCGCTCTTCCCGCTCATCACAGTCGTCTCTCATCTCATGCAAGTCTGTGTTCCAATGTTGCGTGATCTGGCCACTACGCGCCGCAGATGCCGTCAGACCGGTCAGTGCAGGCACTCCTAGCTCGCATTGAATCCCGCCATTCATTCATTTACACATCGAGTTTGTCCGATCACACTCCCGGATCTCCTCTCTGGCAAAGCTAGCAAGGAGTATCTTTTGATTTCTTCCTTCAACCGTCCAGTGGCCTAATACTCGAGTAGCCATGTAGACCGGCGGCAACAGCCCTCCGCTCTGCCGCAGCAACGCCAGCCATCCTTGTCCATGTGAGACTCTCTAGACAAATATTTGTAGTCCATATTAACATACATCCTATGGCTTATAGCCATAACAAACAAGCAACGCTCGTTTTAACTTTGTATAACCACATCCTCTTGATCTCCTTTGATGGTGGATCTGCACTAACATGTTGGTCACGAGCCTCTTCTCTTTTGTGTAGCATGGAGCAGGTGTCTGGTCAAGCATTCTGCCCATGTTGCACGCCATGTGATCCGGCCTCCATTGGCATGTTCCTGGATATTACTATAGTCAAATATGCTACCACCCACTAAAGTTTTGTTTTCCACAGCCTATGTTGCCGCTGGAGCATAAAGAAAGAGCGTCATGTCGCGGGTCGAACCAACCGTCGGAGGTGCGTGCCGGGTGCCTGTGGCTTCCCTCGGGGCACGGTCCAGACGCCAAGTTAAGCTCAAGACAAACGATTAAGATTTAGATTTGGTTTTGGTTTTGGCGGAAACACGAGAATTAGCAGGGTGGTTCAGTCCAGTGGCTTGTCAGTGATCGGATCAATTTGCAACTTGTGATATCGTTCCCCCCAAGTGGATCAGCGATAATTGTAAATTTGTCACATGGATGTCCATGTATTTTCACCCGTAAAATGAAGCATGTGCAGTACCCACCGGCGGCATGCGTATCATATACTCCCTTCATTTTTTTTCATACAAGGTCACTTTGGCTTTGACCTATAATTCTGGTTAACAAAATATGAATTGTATGTCATAAAAAACATATCATCGGAAAGTTCTTTGGAATGTGCATCCGGCGAAATACTTTTTATGGCATACAACTTACTTTTTGTTGGTAAAATTAACAGTCAAAGTTAGACATAAAAATATGAAACAACCTTGTATAAGAAAATGGAGGGAGTATTACAAAAGAATGGACGAATATGGCCAACCATTTTGTACTCCCTCTGTTCCTTTTTACTTTTTTAGTACGCATGTAAAATTTGATCAGTCAAACTTTGTAAAGTTTGACTAACTTTGTAGGAAAAAAATATCAACATCTACAATACTAAAGCTACATTGTATAAAAATTAATTTCATGATGCATCTAACAATAATGATTTCATATTGCGAATGTTGGTATCTTTTTCTATAAACTTAGTCAAACTTGACAAAGTTTGAGTTTGACTAAGTTCATGCAGGCTAAAAAGAAATGAAGGGAGTATATCTGAATACATCAAGGACGCACCCCACACACAACTCTCCATCTAGACAAGCGTCACACTCATTCTATGAACTCCATCTGAAAGGTCGCTCCATTGTCCATTGATACTACCCTGCTGCCGAACCCCCTCCCCGAATTCCTGATTTATCCTAGTGAGCACCATCGTTAGAGATGGCACGTCTTGGCTGAAGACGATGTTCTTCCTATGCTTCCACCGCTCGGAAAGGACCAACTGGATGATCGCACAAAGTTCCTTGACCGTACTGGTATATGCGTAGTCTCTCGATCTCTCTCGGTCAGTTTGAGTGTGTTAGTCGTGTGTGTATTCTCTCTCTCTGTGTGCGCGTGCGCGCTATATTACCCAAGTGTACACTGTTGCATACCTACACCTCCTTCCTCGACCACGGCTCACCATTGGAGACCAGTATGCACGTCACGATTGGTACCGGACATATAACACCATACACACGTAGGCTTCAACCTAGTGGGTCACAGATATCCAAATTCAATTAGGAGGAAGCATTTTTTCTTGAAATAAGGAGGCACCTATTTTGCGCGTGATCTTGAACCTAGTCGGTCCCTAATTGTCAGCTTCTCCATGTGCAGTCCTCTTTCGACGACTCTCGGTTGTTGACTACGTTGGCAACACCAGACGGTGACGCCTCGACGAGCGCACCAAGGCGGCAGACAACAAAGAGGCCTCGAACGGGAATGACTCATAGCCTAGTAAGACGCTGCAGTGTAGTCCCACGTGAGGGGACAATGGTTAGCTGGTTCGGTGCGGGGTGGGGTTGCCGTCACCGGGGAACAACAGGAGGTGTGGAGGTAGAGGGATGGCTTGGGAGGCGGTTTAGCATAGGATGGGGCGGCGAGGGGAGCATTGTAGCGCCGTTAGCCGCGAGAGGCAGGAACGGATGATCTGACCGCACTCGTTTGAGTGGTTAGAGGAAGAAGACGGATTGCAGAAGCACAATAGCCGTTGGATATCAATCCAACGACTACAGTTGGCAGATTCATTTGTTGATCATGTTGACAATGCCTTGCATTGGCTTCAAGCTCATGGGTCCCAATGCTTTTCTAGGGAAAGGTCGGTCCCAAATGCCAGACTTCAAATATGTGGCGGAACTATAGCCTTTTTTAAGAATTTATAGTTCACTTGCTTAGCGTGCCAACCTAGAAAAAGACTAAAATTTCCTTCATGGCCCAAATCCATCTATCCTGTTGGGAGATTTGCACTTGAGAATTCTTTAAAAAATAAATAAAAGTGGAATGTGTAGTTTTCTTGAAAAAAAGTTGGGTCGGTCATGTTCTATGAAAAAAAACATGGGCAGCGTAGGCCCAACGCTTGCCCAACCAAATTGATACTTACTCGATCCAAAAACAAGGTACCAGATGTCAGTCTATGAAATCTGCTGGATCCACCTGACATGGGTATGTTGGACTCGAAAAGCAAATCAGAAGAATGTGTTAAGAAGTTGGGTAAGTGAGGATCTGAACGAGAAGAACATGTGGTGTGGGGGTTAAAGGGATGGCATGGGGCGTGCTTCACGGTAGGGCATGCAACGGCGCTGTCATCCACACAGCGTTGGGAGCGGGCGGTCCAGTTGGAGCTGATTTGGGTGGCTGGAGGGAGAAGAAGGAAGATTGAAGGGGCACGCCAACAATTGGATTTGAATCCTAGGGTTGCTAGAATGAGTGATACGAGAAACAAGGAGACACTTGCATGTGTATGGCCATGTTTAACCTGCTAGGTCCCCGGTGTAAGCTTTTCCTTGTACAGTTTTTCTCGTTTATTGATGACATTGACAATTTGTTGGTCTCAGACGTCAGCATTACAGTAGGAACCAACACGTAGGAACCAGCACTTTTTCTCTGTGCTTTTGCTCTTTACATGATGCTTGAACTGAACTTTTGTTTCACGCTAGTCAATTCTACGTTAGCACCGAGAGTAAAGACAGCAGCATGGTGGCAAGCGCAACATCGACGAGGTCCGAACGGAACAACTTGAGCCGAAAACAACGCAACAGTGACGTCCAAGGCTAAGGGTTGACTAGTTAAGGTACAAGGTGGGGTTGTTGTCGCTAGAGAAGAACAAGAGTTGTGTAGGGTTAAAGGGATGGCCTGGACGGCAATTGGGGCTTCGAGGAAGCTTTGCCGGTCTCAAGGGCCGGTAGCACATTGTCCGGCCGACGTTGGTTTGTGTGGCTTAAGGAACAAGATGGAAATTAGAAGCACGCCGGCCATTGGATTGAAATTCAACGGCTAGACTGATGCGAGGAAGGGGCGTTTTCTTTTCTTTTCTTTTTTTTGCGGGAAGGGGCGTTTTCTTGCATACAGGTTGAGAAACCTATTGGGTCCTCGATGTCAGCCTCTCCTACATTTCTCTTGTTTACTGAATTTTGATGAGTGGCATCATGGTATCAGGTTGATTTTTTCCCTGATGCAAATGCCGTTCCTATTCTCCGTATAGCTGCTCGAGTGCAGCGATGCGCACACTGGCCGTCCCTATTGTCCAGACAGCATGCCCGAGGCTATATCTGTTCTCCAGGCGCCACTTCTGACCATGTCTGCCTAGGGCACCAACCAGACATGCAAGCAATGAATCCTGCCTTTCTAAAAAGGTAAATAAATAAATCAATCAATCAAAGCTCTTTCATGTTCGAGACTGGAAATAATCCTTTTCTGCTATAGAATGATCAATAATACTCCCTCCGTAAAGAAATACAAGAGCACCTGGTGATCTAAACACTTATATTTCTTTACAGAGGGAGTACGATACAGCAGGAAAATTTGGCTGCACGACATTCAAATGCTAACGATAAATTTCAGCAAAGCTGCATGCTCTAGCTTTCTCTCATTTTTAAAACATCCCCAAAAAATACATCAGAAGGTGCTACAAAGTCTTGCTGTGTTCCCATAGGGGAGAAGAAAGATGCCACAAGATTTGTATTCAAATGCTATGACCCAATCTTTGAGAAATGTTGGTTGTTCTGTAGCAACTGTCATCTGGGGTAGTCCATTCACCTGCCAAAACAGAACATCAAAAGAAGATGAAAATAATTCACAGCTCCCACTCTGAGCTTAATACTTAAGAGAAACAATCATTACAAAACTCTAATAGGATAAATACTTAACCATGAAGTTCCATGTGATGACTCGCTTTACGGTGGCATATAAAATATAGTTTTATCCTAAATACTTTTGTAGACTAGCTAAAAGTTATGTTCGGGACTATATCAGCAATACTACCGCAGGTGATATTCTGTTCAACGCAGTAGCTTCTTCCTGCTATAGCATGGCAAGGGGTTTGAAAAAGCAATGGAGATTCGTGTGCAAACTTCTGTACATCTCCGATGTTATCTTTTACGTATGTTTCCGGTGAAGTTGAGCTGTAACTGTAAGTGAACACTCATCAGGTTGATAAGCACAGCAGAGTCAACACTGGTGGTTTATATATGCTTTGCTGTTAGAACATAAATAGTGACGATGCGGTTGTAAAATAACTTATTTCCATTTCACTTGAAAGGAAATGTGGTGTATCCTAGAAGCCATAAAAAGAAAGGCACATAGAAAGGACAAATGAATATCATCAAGCAGTTAAAACAGCAGGAGATTGGGATCTGTAAATCATTACACCCGGTTATCCTTTCTCCATGGGCGCTGGGACCTATTTTAGACAGTTGCAACAAGATACTGGGTCAGCCAACAGTTTTACTACTATATCGATAAAAAAAAGGCCAACTTACTGAGCTGGCAATACTTCTCGAACTAGAAAACGAGAAAACAAAATATCCAGCGCAAAATAAATAAGACATTTGTTAACACCAAAAGAAATTGAGCATATTGACACATCAATTCTATGCAGTGAAGAAAAGACTGAACACATCATCAGCCAGAAGTCCAATCATGCTCAAAGTATAACTTGCTTGAATGAAGAAGTGTTTATAGAAAAGAAAAAAAGACACAGATATGAGCAACTGAGCATGGCTTGACAGAACATATACAAAGATATTTATATCTTGGGACCAAATGTAAAGAACTAAAAGCCTCAGGCTATAGATTTCCAAAATGAAACAACGACCACAAATCCATGAAAGTAAGGTATCGACAATCTGTTTAGGAGCTCCAGACTACATTATTCAAGCATCCCAAAACCGCAGGTAGTAAATTTTGTCACCTAAGCATATTGGTGAATCCTTTCAAAGTAAATCGGTAACCTTTCTACATAATAATCATACCACCAATCAAAATTACTTTATCTGTTAGTTCCCACATGGGATGGTGGAATACCCCCAACCCAAAATGTCCCTGAAGGCCTGAACAGCGGGTAATGAAAACATCAGATCACACTAGCAGGAGGGTGGTAGGTAGGTAGGTAGGTGACATGCAGAAGAAACGAAACTACTTTGCGTACGACCTTTTTTCATACGATTTTCATACGACCAGACAGAGGCCCGTTTCCTGATGTTTGGGCCTACAACACCAGACCAGTCTTGTCGTACAAAGATCATACCCTAGCAGCTCTCCAGAAGAAATACTGACGATGGTGAGTGCGGCTATTGCTTTACAAGAATATAAGAGAATGTACTTGTTAGAGTATGTAATGGCCTAATAGGCCTGGGCTGGCGGTATAGCCCGTTAGTCTTAGGGTTAATTAGAGATGAGGGTCGCTTGCTTGGGAGTCAAGTAAACTTCTCTATATAAGGAGAGGAGATGTATTAATCTAATCAAGCAAGAAGCAATCATATCTGCTCGGCTTCCTTAGGGAGCCGGGAGACCTAACCCTAGCCGCCGCCGCGCTCTCTCTCTCGCGCGCGTGCACGCAACGACGGCGCCCCAGCGCCGGCAACCACGCCTTCCTCCACGCCATCCCTCCTTCCACCCCTACAACCTGAGACCACGCCCTGGTAGGGATCCGGTTCATACCAATTTGGTATCAGAGCCGTACTCTAACAGTACGGCCAAGAGAAGTCTTTTGACAGCACACTGCAAGACATAAAAAAATTATCATTTTTTAGAAAATGCTACTTCATAGCATTATGCTTCATTTGCATTACTATATTATACTCCCTCCGTCCCAAAATAAGTGTCTCAACTTTGTACTAACTCTAGTACAAATTTGTACTAAGCTCAAGACACTTATTTTGGGAGGGAGGGTTGCCCAACCATAGCAACACATACAAATATGAGTTCTTTTTACCAGAAATAATGGGTCTACAGCATAAAATATCAGATGGGGTAACTAACGGAAAGACGCTGGTGAAAGAAAATCACTGTAGCAACAAGTCTACAGGATTTAGGAAAGAGGGATACAGAAAAATAATTTGGTAAGATTAACTCCTTACCTTGTAGTTACATGATTTTCAACTACTTTCTGTTCATCTTCACTGAACATGAACCACTTGTCTTGGTTCTTCATTGTAGCTTCGTTGTCAAATTCTGACATAAACATGGTATTACTAATAACTATATATTTGCAAATGAGTAAACTGAAATCTCATAATAATAATTTCTTACCTTGGCGTAATATGTTTGTATTGTTATTACAATAGCCATCCAGCTTCCAGTATGCTACTCCTTTGTCTACCATGACAGGCGTGGACCTAAGGACACATCCCAGTTCCTCTAATTCTGCATAGTTGGAAAGTAAAAGAAGAAATTAATACAGCATGGCTAGCTCAATACCCCTTTTTAATAAATAAAAAAAGCCTAGACATTTTACACATTACATAATAAAACATAAGGACAAGAATACATAGGAGGACCTATCGTTTATAGAATAAGAAAGGCACCCTAAATCGCATGTCAGGAGAGACTCGGTGGTGGGGGTGTACAACCACACCTCCCAACTGAATTAATATGCTTGAAATGTTAAGAAACCAAATTAAGCATTTTTACTTTCACATTCTGAAAAGTAATTACCCGGACAGTCTAGACTGCACATTACGCAAAATATGGAAAATAAAAGTATTAAATTGAAAAGGAAAACTGACACTCGAACTGCGCTTCTGCTGCATAACTAAAAGTTGTCAATGAAAGATTATGTGAGGTTCAAAGTAAAGGGCTGCCTCATGAATCATGATTGCTTCTGTTCCAACTTATTTATTTCAATTTAAGATGGAATTTCCATCATATCAAAGAAAACATATCGTGATATCAAACTCTCAGTTAGCATTTTTGACGTGCATCTTATTTCCACCCCTTTAAATAGGGCAAGGTAGACTTAATCAATATTATTGCCAAGACCTGGCTTTAGGAGTGCTTGCTCTAAACCTCAACCAGCCCATAATCACCTTCAAACTTGTTAAGAGTTATATATAGCCATGTAATATCCCCATTGTATAAGGGGTTCTCTACATGTTTACCACTCATGTACTTGCCTCATGGAAATGCAATTTGCATATTCCCAACATGGCATCAAAGCCCTAGGGTTCTTTTTCCCGCTTTCCCAAAGCGAAGCAACGTAATACTGCTGAAATTCCTTCATACCGGTAGTCAATTGCCTGACCCAACATGTCGCTTATGATTCGTGAAAGTGAGGCCATGGCGTCATGCCCTCATGACAATCTAATTGCTATGCTGGTAGGACCAGTGGTGCCGTCACGTCATGTTTTCACAAGGCTTGTTGAATCTTCTGTTCTACCTATTTCACAACGTTGCAAGAACCGACTGTAACAGTTTACTACACTCTAGGGAGGGGTTATCGTGGCATCACCTTGGCATTGAGATAGCACCCCCGAGGCCATATCAGACACCAAGGGCCATCATCCTAGGTATTTTAGTTAGGCAAGCGCCTAGATAGTTTAGGTGACAGTGACACCATCGAAATATGGATGTCACCAAGAGTAATAAAAGCATTATATTAGGGAAAAGATCATTTTTAAGACTATGGTTTCATACCTAAAAAATCTAAGAAAAAATGGACCTTGGAGGGTGGGGGAGCGATCCTATGTTGAAAAAGATCCTAACATGAGGGGTCTTGACTTGGTATGTTAACCAATTGGTAATATAAGTTGTGCCAGCTATGGCTACGCTAACAACGGAAGCTGCCCGATGGTGAAAAGGGCAAGGCCTTCGACACCAAAATAGGTGGTAGGTTGGTGTCACATGAAGAATGTTAGAGTTATATTGGTGATGGCCTTTGGCCTTTTGTATTCTAGCCTTTTGGCATCCTCTTGTACATATATATGATGGCTTTGGCCTTCTTGTAATACAAGTTGCATATTTTCCTAACATGGTATCAGAGCTTAGGTTCTTTTTTCTGCACGATTGCAACTAGTGCTGGAGCTGGATCCATCTAGTACTACCGCCGCTGTCTTCTTTCAGGCCGGCAGAATTTCTCCAATTCTCTCCGGCTTG
>NC_057810.1:183673978-183684134 GCF_018294505.1 Triticum aestivum | reverse complement strand
GTGGCGTCGTTCCAGGGCATCCAGACGAGGAGGGGATAGGCAGGCAGGCATTCGAGCTGGTGGTGTGGCGCGGTGGCGCGCGCGCGCGCCGGGCACGCTCCCCTCCCTCTGTCGAGGACGAAGACGACAGAGGAGGAGGTGGGCTGGGCCGCCTGCTGGCTGGGCCGGCCAGCTACTGCTGGGCTGCAGAGGGAGGAGCCCCAGGTAAGCTTCTCCTTCTTTTATTTATTTTTGTTTTTCTAATTTCTGTCATTTGTTTTGATTTAAATAAAATATTAAATCATTTTATTACCTTATGCCAATTTTTGCAGGAGCTAGATATATTATTCCAGAGCTCCCCAACAGGTGGCATAATTTTTGGACATATATTAATATATATAACTAATATATTTCCAATGCAAATATTTATGCATTAATTCCAAATGCTCAAAATAAATACCTATGAGCTCTTAAAAATAT
The DNA here is from genome assembly GCF_018294505.1 of Triticum aestivum. NCBI lineage: Eukaryota > Viridiplantae > Streptophyta > Magnoliopsida > Poales > Poaceae > Triticum > Triticum aestivum. The sequence goes on along the minus strand of NC_057810.1, from coordinate 183,683,675 downwards.
TGGTTTGATTTTTATCTCTGTCCAATATTTTCAGAGAGCAACATGAGCATTTTCTTGGACCCTTTTGGAGAAATTTTTATTTGGGTCATTTTCAAAATGATTCTGAGGGTTTCACAAATCCCCATTTCAAGTTTCTGATGAAAGAGTAAACATGATGCAACACTCTAATGCATGACTAGCTAGTGTGTGACAACTCACCCCCACTCAAAAGAATCTCGTCCCGAGATTTGGGTTCCTCCGGGAAGAAGGCGGGATACTCGAGTCGAAGACGATCCTCCCTTTCCCAAGTTGCTTCATCCTCAGAATGGTGCGACCATTGTACTTTGAGAAACTTGATATTATGACGTCGGGTGGTACGTTCGGCCTGATCGAGGATACGAACGGGGTACTCTCGATATGTAAGATTATCTTGGAGATCAAGCGTTTCGTGGTCCACTCCGCGGATAGGATCCGAGAAGCAACGCCTGAGTTGAGAAACGTGGAAGACATCGTGCACTCTGGAGAGGTGCGGAGGTAGTCCCAACTGGTAGGCAACTTCTCCTCGTTTGGCGAGAATGCGAAAAGGTCCAATGTAACGAGGAGCCAATTTGCCTTTGATACCGAAACGATGGGTTCCCTTCAGAGGGGTGACCCGAAGATAAGCCTTCTCGTCAACCTCGAAAGTCATAGCCTTATGTTTTCGGTCATATTGACTCTTTTGACGAGATTGGGCTGTTTTCAACTTTTCACGAACGATACGAACCTGTTCTTCTGCTTCCTGAATCATATCCGGGCCAAAGAATTGTCTTTCCCCGGTCTCTGACCAGTTAAGGGGTGTTCGACACCGTCGTCCATAGAGAACTTCAAAGGGGGCTTTACCCAAGCTAGATTGATAGCTGTTGTTGTAAGCGAATTCGGCAAATGGAAGGCACTTCTCCCAATCCATTCCGAATGAGATAACAGAGGCTCGAAGCATGTCTTCTAGAATCTGGTTGACGCGTTCCACTTGACCACTCGACTGAGGGTGGAAAGCAGTGCTAAAGGAGAGACGGGTTCCCATAGCGTTTTGGAAACTTTCCCAAAATCGAGAGGTGAAAAGACTTCCTCGATCCGAGTTAATTTCCAAAGGAACACCATGGAGGGACACTATTCGGGAGATGTATAAGTCTGCCAGCTGACTAGCGGTTATACTCTCACGAACAGGTAAGAAATGGGCTACTTTGGAAAGACGATCGACAACGACGAAGATAGCATTATTCCCTCTCTTGGTCCTGGGAAAACCGGTAATGAAATCCATACCAATTTTATCCCATTTCCATTCAGGAATAGCTAAGGGTTGAAGGGTGCCAGCAGGCCGTTGGTGCTCTGCTTTTACACGACGACAGACGTCGCAATTTGCAATATACTGAGCAATCTCTCTCTTCATCCTAGTCCACCAGAACCTCTGGCGTAGGTCCTGATACATCTTAGTACTACCGGGATGAATGGTGAGAGGAGATTCATGAGCCTCCCTAAGGATCAACTGCCGTAGATGCTGGTTCTTGGGAACCACTAGACGGTTCTCAAAGTACACAACACCAAGATCATTTGTGGAGAAACAACTAGCACCTCCGCTAGCAATGTTCTCTTTGATTTTAGATATTCCCTTATCTCGCTTTTGGGCAGCGATGATTTGATCCGTAAGAGTAGGTTTTGCTACCAAGGTGGAAAGAAAACCTTGAGGAACAATGTGAAGGTTAAGCTTCCGAAATTCCTCATGGAGAAGCGGTTGACTTTGTTGTAACATCAGGTTGTTACAATAAGATTTACGACTTAGCGCATCAGCCATGACGTTGGCTTTCCCTGGGGTGTAAGTTATTCCTAAGTCGAAGTCTGTGATCAACTCAACCCAACGTCTTTGCCTGAGATTCAAATCCGGTTGGGTGAAAATGTACTTCAGACTTTGGTGATCAGTGAATATTTCGCAACGGTTACCGAGGAGGTAATGTCGCCAGGTCTTAAGTGCATAGACTACGGCTGCAAGCTCTAGATCATGAGTAGGATAATTCTCCTCATGTGGGTGCAATTGCCGTGAAGCGTAGGCAATTACGTGTCGATCTTGCATGAGAATGCAACCTAGTCCTTGTCGCGAGGCGTCACAGTAGATAACAAAGTCCTTGGAGAAGTCTGGCGGTACCAGTACGGGAGCAGAGGTCAGGCGTCTTTTCAGTTCCTGAAAGTTGTGCTCACATTGTGGAGTCCATTCGAACTTTTTATCTTTCTTGAGGAGTTCGGTTAGAGGTTTAGCAACCTTGGAGAAGTTCTCGACAAAGCAACGACAATAGCTCGCTAAGCCCAGAAAACTCCGAACTTGCTTGACCGATTCAGGTGGAGTCCAATTAAGGACGGCTTGAACTCGCTCAGGGTTAACAGCAATACCTTTACCAGATATTACATGACCCAGATAGGTCACTTCTGACAACCAGAATTCACATTTAGAAAATTTGGCATAAAGGCGATGCTCTCGAAGTTTCTTCAACACTAGCCTTAGATGTTCGGCATGTTCCTCCTCGTTCTTGGAGTAGATGAGTATATCATCGAGGTAAACCATGACGAATTTATCCAAATACTCCATGAAGATTGAGTTCATTAACCGAGAAAAGGTGGCTGGAGCGTTGGTTAAACCGAAGGACATGACGGTGTACTCGTATTGGCCATAACGAGTAACAAAGGCTGTTTTAGGAATGTCCCCATTTCTGATTTTGATTTGATGGTAGCCCAACCTCAAATCCATCTTGGAGAAGACTGAGGATCCAGCGAGCTGATCATACAGGTCGTTGATCCTGGGAAGCGGATATTTGTTCTTGATTGTGACCAAATTGACAGGTCGGTAATCTACAACCATCCGGTCCGTACCATCCTTCTTCTTGACGAATAGGACGGGGCAAGCCCACGGAGATGAACTAGGGCGGATGAAACCCTTTTTCAAGGACTCATCGAGTTGTTTCTTAAGCTCGGCTAGTTCTAGTGGTGCCATCTTATAAGGTCTTCTAGCAATCGGAACGGTTCCTGGAATGAGGTCTATTACGAACTCAACATCCCTGTCAGGTGGAACACCTGGCAATTCCTCTGGGAAGACATCCGGAAGTCACGGACTACCGAAACGTCCTCAAGGTCTGGCAAAGGGCTGGCGTTAAGAGAATATAATTGTCGCTTGGCTAGTCGGGTTAAGACATTGATTATCTTGCCCGAAGGGTGAGTGAGTTGAACAGTCCTAGAGAAGCAATCAATTTTGGCATGATGAGCTGACATCCAGTCCATACCCAGAATGATATTAATATCTGAAGATTTAAGGGCTATCAACGATGCAAGGAAAACAAGTCTGTCGACTTGGATTTCATTTCCATGGCTTACTCTAGAAGTTTGCCATTTGGACCCCGGAGTTTGAATTACCATAGAGGTTGGCATATCACCGAATGCGACGTTATGCAAACGAGCATAATTTTCGGATATAAAAGAATGAGAGGCTCCTGTATCGAAAAGAACAGATGCCGGGTGGCAATTAACAAGAAGCATACCGAGAACGACGTTGGGATCCTCTTGAGCTTCTTCGGTAGAGATACAGTTGACATGGCCACGTGAAGCGGTGGCCAGCTTTGCGTGGAACACTTTCCCTGTCGGCTTGCCACGGCCAACAGCTTTAGCAGACTGGTTGGGGTTGGTCTGGGGACACTCACGCATATAGTGGCCAGATTCCCCACACTTGAAACACGTCACGGAACTGGCACGTGGAGGAGCATTGTTGGTTGGACCCCCATAGGGTTTGGTCGGTGCAGACTGTTGAACAGGGCGAGGCGCCTGGAAAGATGGCCTCGGTGTGAACCTAGGTGGCAGGGCGGTGTTGGTTACCCACACGCGGCGCTTCTGAGGACCAGCACCGGATGAGGAACCCATGTCACGGCCATGCTTGCGTGTTGCGTCATAGTCAGTCTGACCAGTTTCAGCACTGATGGCTTTGTTGACAAGTTTCTGAAAAGATGTGCACTCATGCAGACGGAGGTCGCGGTGAAGCTCAGGACTAAGGCCCTTACGGAACCTTGCTTGCTTCTTGGCATCAGTAGACACTTCCTTAGTTGCATATCGTGCGAGGTTACCAAACTCCCTGCTGTAAGCATCCACAGAAAGTCGGCCCTGAGTGAAACTGCAAAATTCCTCACGTTTACGGTCCATGAGACCCTCCGGAATGTGATGTTCACGGAAAGCTTCGCTGAATTCAGCCCAAGTAGTGACATGGCCCGCTGGGCGCATAGCTCCATAATTCTCCCACCATAAACTGGCGGGGCCTTCAAGATGATATGCGGCAAAGGTGACCTTGTCAGCCTCCGCTACCAGCGCGGAACGCAGTTTGTGAGAGATACTGCGAAGCCAGTCATCAGCGTCGAGAGGCTCGACGGAGTGGTGGAACGTGGGTGGATGTAATTTGATAAAATCACTGAGTGACACCACGTTAGTCCTCTGATGGTGTGTTGTGTTCTGTTCAATACGCTCCAACAAACGGTTGGTCTCCCGCTTGTTTCTCTCAGCTTCCATCATAACCTCGGCTAGGGAAGGAGGATGAGGTAGATTTGCATCCCTGACTTCACTGCCTTCGGCCTGCTCTTGAGGAGCAGGGTTAGTGCGCGTGTTGACCATCCTAGGTAAACAAGACAATGATTTAGTCAGGATGATAAAATTCCGACATAGGATATAAAATGTAAGGAATAACTCGAAATGCAAGATGATCATCCGTATGACATGGTAAATACAGAAACTGCTTCTTTATTCCATCATCATACACACCATACAGGGTTTAGTACAAGACCAAACAAAGTACTATTACGATGAAAAGAGGATTACATCTCATCGAAGGCATCCCAAGCTCCTATACATTATTTTTCTACACCTCCGGAAAGAGTACAAACTAGGTCATATCCCACGAGTCACGCGGGACGATAGACGACACAGCTAGTGCGAACTAGTGATACTACCACTAACTCAGACCGATCCGTAGTAGTCCTCGTAGAAGTCACCTCCATAGCCTGGAAGCTCAACATGATCATCCGGAAACAGACGATCTCGCGGAGCTTGTGGACCATAGGGGCTAGGATGAGGTCTTGGACCAACAGACGGTGGCCTGCGGGGACCGCGAGGTGGGGTGATGCCTCCTACATCACGCCAACCCATCACGTCTGGCAGAGCAGATCTCACAGGATAGAGATCGCGCATATCCGAATATCCAGCTTGCACCGCTGGTGCAAACCGAGTCAATGTGGCCCAGTGGTCAGCACAGGTATTGAAGAGCTCTAACCTCAAGGCCCGATTTTCACGGTCCTTATCCTCGAGCATCTCAGCAGTGGTGCGAGTCCGTGAATCCTCCTGGGTGGGGTCAGCATAGATAGCCTGGAGATACCCTTGTGCTCCCGGAAGTGATCCTGGCATATACCGGAAATCAGAGTCCCGAAATAGACCAGACCTGACTCACATGATGGTCATCATAGAGTAGGCGGCGTCCTGCACAGCCATCTCAATAGTAACCCCGAGTCCATAGGAGCAGTGAAGGGGCTCGGTGGATCCAGGATAAGATGGAAATATCCTGACAGTGCAGAGATACTGGCTTTGATTGAAGTCCCGAAATTGCTCTTCGACCGTGTACTCAGGATACCAGCGGTATCCAGCCTCAGTCATTACCCTGACCAACATGGCAGTATGGCCGGGTACATCTAGGCATCGAGTCAGGCGAACCACTTGATTGAGGTCGCGAGTGGCCATCTGAAAGCACAATCATAATGCAAAGGCATTAGAATTTCTAGCAAAATTTCGGCAGCATAACAGCTGTAAATGCTCAAGGAGGATTTTGAGACATTTGACAAGAATTCCATACACACTCAACATCATCATATCAAGTTCTGAGTCCATCCTAGCAACATAATATGGTAATAGGATTGAACTAGGCTTGTATCCATCAAACCTATAAGGTACTACTGATTAGTAACGCGTGATCCTGATAGAGAGAATAGATCCTAATTCCTTAACCCCCGGTGGAAGAATAGACTGACTCAGATCAGAATGTCATTAGATAAAGGAGTAAAAAGAGCCTTACGTTCCAACCCACAAACAATTCCCCTACATATAACTAAAGAACTTCTAGACTCAACATCGACCAGTTTGGCTTGGAGAACCTACAGGCAGTCCGGCTCTGATGCCAACGCTGTCAGGACCCCGACTCGATGTCACATTGATCTAGCCGGTAACACCTCATATCACTTTGCGGCCTCACGCACGGTATCCCCACGGGTGTCTCCTTACCTTTGCCCGGGACCGTTTGCGCCTTTTGGCTCACGTATATGATAGTGTCGCTAGCATCCATATGATAAGGAGCCCGGGCTGATATGACTAGTCATAAACCCAGAGTGGCACAGACTTACAGGGACAGGCATCCATGACCCAGCTTCGAACGTGTCGGTCATCAGCAAGTGGGTCCGGGCTGTAGCACTGGGCTAGCAGGACTCCGGTAAACCGGGCTGTAGCGGGCTAATAGGACTCCGGTACTCAATGCGTGACATTTCCCCGAAGGGACAGACACAGGAACGAAGAAGGACACATGCCGGCCAGCCTAAATGTTCCAGAGCAGTAGCAAGCTACCATGGCTCAGTGGTAACACTAGGAGACATTTCCCGGTAAGAGAGGCTACTAAAGATAAACAACTAGATAGTCAGATCCCACACATACCAAGCATTTCAATCATACACACAATATGCTCGATATGTGCAAATACAACGAAGCATCACAACATGACTCTACGACACAAGTACTTTATTTAAGGCTCAGGGAGCCATACATAACATACACAAAGGAACGGGTCTCACGACCCAACATTCAAGTCATACAGTCATACAAACCAGCAGCGGAAGTAACTTGTCTGAGTACAGACAACTAGTAAAATAAAAGAGGCTTGGAAAGCCTAACTATACTACGTGGTCCTTCATAAGCTCAGGATCACCACCTGGGCCTTTAGCCTACTCGTTGATGTCAACGTCTACATAGAACCCATCAGAAGGGGTTGCAGCGTCTTCTGTAAAAATGTGAATTATAGCAACATGAGTACAAAGGTACTCAGCAAGACTTACATCAGATCCTACATACATGCATATTATCAAGAAGGGTTGGTGGAGTTATTGCAGCAAGCCAGCTTTGACTCTTGGCTAGACTATCCTACGATACTTCAACTTGAAATGGTTTTGCGCACACGAGTCCACTACTCACCACTTCAATACACTACCGAGGATCCGCCTCCGTCTTCCTACGGAAGAGCCATCCTCGGCACTCACACTTATCCTGAGGCTTTTAGTAGTTTCCATTTACTTGTCTATGAACTGTATAGGCAACCAAGTAGTCCTTTACCGCGGACGCGGCTATTCGAATAGATCATGATAACCCTGCAGGGGTGTACTTCTTCATACATGTTTCCACCACTTAGCGTCTGCACACGACATGTGCTCGGCAGACTTCAAGCGAAAGCCGACGTGGGTGTAGACCACGACCTACCTAAACACTTAAGCCTCTAGTCCAGGTTTATCGCCTATCCAGGTTCCATCCGCAGGGAGTCCGGCCGAGGTTTCCCATACGGCCCCGAACAATGTGAACAGGGTTCCCGAGATACCTAATGGGTATTCGGTACACCGTGCCACGTACCTACCGCATCACAGCCCACCCCTACGGTCAGCGCTGTCCACGGCCTCCAGTAGGCTACAAACACCAGAAACTACTTGCAACTCCTGGACAGAGAGCTAGGGTGAATAAGAAGTCGAGCGGGGTCATATTTCAGGGCCCAATGCATGGTAGTAGCTGTATCTTAAATCACACATACAGATCTCAGTGCTTAAGGTCGGCTTCAATGAAACAACCCACCATGTACTCCTACATGGCCTCTCATCGATACCTTTACCAAATCGTGTTCACCACACCACTCTTATTACCGACATAATCATTTCACTCTAGCCCATCACCCAGATGAACCAGACCTGACACGACTCTAGGCATAGCAGGCATAGCAAGGTAGGAACAACACATACATATGGCTCAATCAACTCCTACACATGCTAGTGGGTTTCATCTAGTTACTGTGGCAATGACAGGTCATGCAGAGGAAATGGGTTCAACTACCGTAGCACACAGCAGTTTGAAACGCGTTGTCTTAATGCAGTAAAAGAGAGCAGGAGCAAGAACATGGGTTTGTATTGATATGATCAAATGGTTGGCTGCTTGCTTGATGGTTCGATGCACTGATACGGTTCTTCGTTAGGGTAATCACGGTACTCCTCGGAGGCAGAACCTGTCGCAAAGGACACCGATACACAACCATCACCAAACAATGTGCAACAATATGATGCATGCATGAAACATGGCAATATGAGTGTGTTGGGCTAATGCAACTAAGACCAGAAGGGTTTGCACCAATTTGAATCAAAGATTCAAATTTCAAACTCAAACATGGCCTTTTAAGGTGCTTTTCCTTGTTCTGCATTAAACATCAGGCTAACTTGTTTAGTCATGCATGAAAATAGTACAGATGGATAGATTGGATTTTTCTGATCATTTTTCATATATAATTTGTCTGATTTGGAGTTACAGAATAAAAGTTATGAATTTTTGAAGTTTAAATTATATTCTGGAATTTCCTGATTTAATTTAAATGCAGAAATATATATATTGCGCCAGCATGACGTCAGCACGATGTCAGCGGTCAACTGCGGCTGGCTGGGGTCAAACCTGACGTGTGGGGTCCACACGTCAGTGACAGGGGGGTTTAACAGAGGTTAGTTTAATCCTAATTAAGAGTTAGTGGCGCTGGGGCCCACTGGTCAGTGTCAGGGGGTTAATTAACAGAGGTTGATTAAGTTTAAACTAATCCTAATCCGAATTAGCAGGGACGGGCCCCACTTGTCATTGAGCCAGGGGAGGTCAAACCCCCTGGTCAACCGGGGCTAACACGCCGGCGTTTAGCCGCCGGCGGCAGCAAACGCGGCGGAGGGCGCGGGATTTCCACTCCGGCGCCCAATCGAGCAGCGGAAGGCACGCGCGGGAAGCTGGGGCTCGCGCGCACCCACTGGTGCCCTCCGTTTCACCGGAGATGGCTTAGATCGACGGCGGAGACCACTTGGGCGGCGGCCGGAGTTCGGGCGCGAGCGAGATCGGGCTACGGGGCACTGGGAGGCCACCTGAGGGGCTCGGCGGCACCCTCATGGCACCGGGAGCACGATGGAAGGCTCGGTTTGGGCGGAGGCGGACCGAGACGGCGACGGCGACATGGACGGCGGCGAGAGGCTTCGGCCGTGGTGGGGAGGAGGGCTACGGTGAGGGAACGAGGGGGAGAAGAGAGGGGAAACGGAGAGGGGCTCACAGCGAGACCAGCGAGCGCGAGGACGAGGTCGGGGATGCCCGGTAGCTCCCGAATCGACGGCGAGTACCCACGGCGGCCGGAGGCGAGGATGGCGACGGTGATGGCTCCACGGGGTGCTCCGTCTTGCGTGGCTCGACGAGGAGGTAGAGGGGGTCGCGGCGGAGCTGGGGAGCGTGTCGGGGAGGCGAGGGGAGGCCGGTGGCGGCGGCTATGGCGAACGGCGGCGATGGGTGCGTTCGGACACGGGAGAGAGAGAGCGAGGGAGAGGAGAGGAAGAACCGGGGGAGAGTGAGAGAGTAC